>NC_053124.1:36768057-36790557 GCF_010015445.1 Perca fluviatilis
TCTTTTTTTATATATATATATATATATATATATATATATATATATATATATATATATCTACATATATATATATATATACATATATATACAATATATCATATAAAACATATATATATACATATATATATATATATATATATCAAATACATATATATATACCTATATACATATATATATACATATATATACAACACATATAAATATATATCTATATATATAATATATATACACCACATATATATATATAATATATATTCATATATACATCATAATATATATAATATATATATATATATATATATATAATATAATTCCCCATTATATATCATCATTAACAATATATATAATATATCACAATAATATCATCCCATACCATAACTCAATATCACAAACACATATATATATATACAACATAATCACACACCACACATACATACATACACATACCATCAATACAATATATATACAATATTATAATACAAACCACTACAACAATATATATACATATAACATATCACATATACATATATATACATACATCACAATATTATACACTATACAACACATACAAATATTATACATATAATATATATATATATATATACACACCATATAATATATTATAATATAATAATATATATATATACATCATATATATATATATAGTATATATATATATATATATATAGACAGAGAAAGAGAGAGAGAGAGAAAGGAGAGAGAGAGAGAGGGGGGAGAGAAGAGGGGGGGGAAAAAAAAAAGAAAAAGAAAGAAGAGAAAGAGAAAAGAAGAGAAGAAAGAAGAAAGGAGGGAGGAGAGAGAGAGAGAAGGAGTGGCCTCCGTTTTGTTTGAAAATACTTGAAGTAACAAGAAGTGACGAGATCCGGTACATACCTATGTTGAAAATGAACGCATTTTAGTACAATGCAAAAACATTAAAGTAAGTAAGCAAGTAAATTTTATTTATATAGCACATTTAAACATAGCGGAGCTATCCAAAGTGCTGAACAGGATAAAAGCAAAAACAAATAAACAGTAAAACAGCCAACAAGACAAAAGACAGCATCAGAAAACAATTTAAAATGCCAGGGAATACAGATATGTTTTCAATTTAAAGAAGCATATATGTGTACTACTGAGCATTAACATGGCTTTACTTTTAACAAGTATCGTAATGGTGCAAAAAGCCAAACTTCAGAGGCATGTTATCTATACATATGTACTGCACATCCAAGCTTAGCTGCAGGAAGCTGTGAGGGGAAACGGATGTAAGATAACAAAACTGGACAAGAAGATGGGTGTACCCAGGGCAGGCTTAGTAACAAGGACCCTTGTATGGTTGTCTATGTAGGAGTCCGCTGTAAAATAATTACTGCAGTCAAGTATAGATACACAACATTTCTACTTAAGTAAGGTAACGAAGTATTTGTACTTTGTTACTTGACACCTCTGTACACGTACGTGGTTATCAGGCTTCAAAATTAACATTTTCGTCTACCAGCCAAATGGCTAATGAATGTTCAAATATTACCAGCCATTCAATAGATTACCATTGGGTTTTTTGGCTGGTGAGTGAAGCAAATCTACCAGCCACTTGCATATTTCACCAGCATTTGGCTGGTAAACGGTGCTAATTTAGAACACTGGTGGTTATACTGACAAACGGAGACATGTCCCTTCGTTTACACGCAAACGGAGAATCCTCCTCTGAAAACCAGTCTTTCTGAAACCTCCGGCCAGAGTGGAGATTTTTGGGATAACCGTTTGCACGTTTGCATGTAAACTGAGACAAAGAGAGGTTTAGGCAGCCGACGTCACAGTATGCGCCAGAACTTGCACCTTCAAAAGAGAGAGAGGAAGTGATTGGTTGCTGTTTTTACTTGCTTTTGGCTATTGGCTGGATTTCACGTTACGTACACACTACCACCAAAGGTTTGGCATGCATGCATATATATATATATATATATATATATATATATATATATATATATATATATATATATATATATATATATGTGTGTGTGTGTGTGTGTGAAGGTAATTATGGTGCAAGAGAGCTTGTAGAATACGATGTGAGAACTTACAGAACAAAAAATCTGAACTTGTATGTTCCAATTTGCACTTGTAGAAAATATTCACACACACACATGTATTCTGAATAGTGGTGCATGATATATCGGCCGCCGATATAATATTGGCCGATATGGTCATTTTTTTACACATCGGTATCGTTCCGATGTCAAAATAGGGCCGATGAATAGGGCCGATGAATAGGGCCGATGTGAATCATTCCTGTGTATTTGAGGTGTGTGTGAGAACTTAGATCTAAATCTGACCTGTGGAGGGCAGGAATACGCTTAACAGCGTCTATACTGCCGAAATCAGAAGAAGAAACAGCAGCAGCAGCGAGTCTGGGGGCGGGGATGTTGGTTTTTGCCGGACGGAATCTGCCGGCGACGTGGGACACTGGGAGATGTAGTAGACCACCGGCCCTCGGTGGGCGGGGGAGAGATGAACGCCGTACAGGTTAGTTTGACCAGCGGGCAGCAGCGGCGGCCGGATCGGAGCGATCATGGGGGGACATTCTCAGCGGTGAAACGTAAACGGGGGCTGGAGTATAGCTAACCTAGCTAGGTGGAAAGCTAACGCTAGCCAGCCACCTGTTCCATCAGTGCTGCTTGCAAGTGTCTGCTCATTAGACAACAAACTGGACTACATCCAACTTCAACGAAACGCCCATCGCAAGTTCAGAGACGGCTGTTTTTCTTGTTGTGGAAACATGTCGCCCGGGTAACAGTGGAGATGGGCCGTTTAACACGGGCTTTAATTAGCTGCTCGTATCCAACAAAATGCTAACTGCTGGGGGAGTTTGTGACTAGTAAATGCCGACCATTATACATTTCACGCAAATTTACAACTGTGTTTATAATCGGCTACATTTAGCTATTGCACACACACGTAAAGTTCAGCTAACGCATCCTAGCATTAGCGCTTGGTGGACTGTAAACACCTGTTTCGTATCGCCAGTGTTTCAGTCTGACTGTTAAAAAGTGTTAAGATAACTAAAAGCTATTTATTTAGAAGCAGGCTGGTTGGTTAGTTAGCTAACGCTAGCTTGCTATTCCACCAGGCTTCCATGCTACATAACTAAACCGGACAGAGTCGTCCGTCACCTGGCGATAGACCCTGCTCTCCCCGTCCTGTTGGCTCAGAGCTCCACAGCCCTAGTCCTCAGCTACTGATTAGTTTAGCAGCAAATGTATCGCAACAAGTGTTGCAAAAGTCGAGGCGCAGATTCTCCTCTTGGTGATGTGAGAGAGAGTAATATGTGAAGTTACAGAGACAGATTCCAGAGGTTGTAATCACCGAGTCGTGGTTGTGATGGAAAATGAACCCGAATAAAAAATAATAATACACGAGTAAATGTTGCACTACAAGTTTGCAGCCGTCATTGCGTTCACGCAAATATCAATCTACACATTTGTGAATATTTTTTCAGAATACAGGTGTGTGAACATTTTCTACGAGTGCAAATTGTAACATAGTTCAGATTTTTTGTTCTGCAAGTTCTCATATCGTATTCTACAAGCTCTCACGTTTTGCACCATATTTACCTTCATATATATATATATATATATATATATATATATATATATATATATATGTTTCTGAAAACTGACAGGTGTGCACTATTTTGGGTGAAATGTCTGTGTGTCTGTGTGCGTGCATGTGTGTCTGCGTGTGCATGTGGGTGCGTGTTTCTGCATGTGTCTGTGTGCATGTGTGTGCGTTTGTCTGCGTGTGTATGTGTGTGTGCATGTCTGTGTGTGCGTCCGTCTGTCTGTCTGTCCCTGTGTGTGTCTCGAGGGTTCATGAGGCAGTAACATAATCAATAACGTGTAAACGTCGCCTCTAACTCATAGATGGAGAATTAAGATCTAAGCTCTAAACCAGAACCCTTACCAGTTATGAAGTGAGCACTGCAGACACTCTCCCCTCCTCCCGGACCGTCCGGTCCCCAGTCCGCCCTTCTGATGGCTTGAAGCCATAACCTCCGCCGGTTTTGGGCAAAAGCATGCTTCCCCCTAGGTATGTTAAACATCAGGCACCCAGCACTGGCTCTGTTGGTACAGTTAACCACGCAACAACTCCTCGGCATGTTGACTTCCAGACACCACCACTATGCTACTGCTACTGTTACTGTTACTACTCCTACTATTACTACTACTACTACTACTCCTACTCCTACTCCTACTACTACTACTACTACTACTACTACACCAAACTAAGTCTTCTTTCTGCCCCCCGGTTGCGTGCCCAAGCAGTGATAACGCTGACGAGATATCCAGAACTGAATCTAGGACAGCGGGTTTTTTTTCTTGCAGCTGGAGGACTGTGAAGATAAAGTTAGCACGTTAGCTTCAGGAGCTAGCTGCATGCTAGCAGCTACCAGGCTAGCGTTAGCTTAGCGTGACTATGAGAGCAGTTAGACTGTCAGACTAACCTTCTCCCCTGGGCTTAGTCTCCTCCGTGTGTTCCCGGTGTCGCTCCATCTCTGATGAACAAACTAAGAAACGCTGTTCGGGATTCCCTGATCTGGATTCAGCTAACGGCTTCTCTCCTCACTGGGAAACAACAACAAACACCACTTCCGGCGGGACCGCTGTCAAAATAAAAGCCTTCTTTATTCTCTCCAGTTTTTTCGTGAGGCTATATTTTGTTACATTTAGGCATCATATTTTACTGTTGTTAAATATTGAATTATAAAGTTCATTTGTAAAAACTGAGGGCATGGTTTATATTATTATGATTTCTGTAGTTTTTATACATTTTATGTATCTATTTAATATATTTATGAGACAATATATTTAATATATTTCGAGACAATATCCGGATATTAGACAAGATCATGTTATTGATTATGTTACTGCCTTAAGAACCCTTTGAACTTCCCCCCCCCCCCCCCCCCCCCCCACACACACAACACACACACACACACACACACACACACACACACACACACACACACACACACACACCTTTAATTTCCTGTTTTCCCAAACGTTAAATCAACACTTTGGACAAACAAATTAAACTATTTATTAAACAAAAAAAACAGTATTTGTCGTCGTTCGGCTTCAGGCTCCACCAACAGTCATCATTTAATCACAGACAAAGAAATGCAAGTAAGTAAGTACATGAACAAATAAAAATATAAATGAAGTTATGTCATATAATAGACTGTATTGGACATGAACACAACTGAACTTAAAAAGGAATGCAGTAGTGTTTATATGCACAATAACAATAACAAACACGATTTGAGGTAACAATACATCAAATCTACGTATATATATCGTGGTTTTAGAGGTACTTAAAGTGGCTTTACAGAGCAGAAGAAAAGATCCCAGAGGAGATAACGAGACCATGTGAAGTCTGGGCTGGCTGGCTGTCAGTTAAGTGTCATTATGTTTTTTGTGTGTTTATATGTCTTCAACAGGGGGGTCCGGGACCCTTAAAGCCGCTTCATGCTTCTTGCGTTCAGCGCGGTTGGCCATATGACACAAACGCGGCCCGGGCGACTGTGCGCGGAGGGTTTGATCGCCGAGCCATGCACCTCCAAGAGTTTTTAACAATGCGGTCGCTGTTGCACAGACCGCATTGCAATGATTGGCTGCAGGAGCAACGTGGCGTCATGACTTTGCATAAACACTTCCCACTTTCCTAAAGCCAAATGGCGTGTTATATGTACACACATTTTGAGCTATCTGCGTGTATGTCTACGCTGTATACAGCGGACGTAAACATACATGCCACTGGAAAACAATAAACGGTTGGGTTTAGGAAAAAAAAACACTGGGGAAGGCTTTATTGAAAATGGCAATGTAATGTACGTCAATGGAGGCCAAACAGCGTTGATAAACACGCTAAAAAGCGATTACGCGTCTTGATAACACACAAAAATAGCATATGAATTGGCGTGTCGTACATACGCCACTTCTTGAGATCAGTCGGCAGGAGAGAAGAGGTCTGTTGTTTGAGCCGCTCTGAACACAATCGGTAGAAAAGACCAGACGGTTCAGCTGGCTGCAGCGCCCTGAACGCACCGAACGCAGGAAGCATGAAACTGCTTTTAAAGGTCACGTCGACAGCATCTTCTGGTTGCATATTCAGAATGAGGCCTTTCTCTGAATATAGTATTTTCTGATTAAGACATGTGTGATATTCTGGTATTATTAAGGTTTTAGAAGCATTCTTTAGACAAATATACAACGCATTCAGAATAGGGCTGCACAATGAATCGCAATTTTATCGAAATCGCAATATGGACTAGTGCAATATCCAAATCGCAGAGGGGGGGGAATATTTGTTAAGGGCAAAATATGTGTCAAACCATTCTGAATGAATATTGTGGTGCAGCAGAGACGTCCCGGTAGAGCTGGGCAATATATGGATATTATATCGATATCGTGATATGAGACTAGATATCTTCTTAGAGTTTAGATATCGTAATATCGTGATATGGCATAAGTGCTGTCTTCTCCTGGTTTTAAAGGCTGCATTACAGTAAAGTGATGTCATGTTCTGATCTTACCAGACTGTTGTAACTGTTCTATTATTCACCTTTACCCACTTAGTCATTATATCCACATTACTGATGATTATTTATCAAAATCTCACTGTGTAAATATTGTGTGAAAGCACCGATACTCAACACTACAATATCGTTGTGGTATCGATATCGAGGTATTTGGCCATAAATATCGTGATATTTGATATTTTCCATATTGCCCAGCCCTACGTCCTGGCCTACAGATCCTCTCCTACAGACTACAGAAAAAAATCTTTGTGGGGCGACCTGTCACTATCGAATAAAGGGAAAAGCCCCCCCAAAATTATCTTCATCTTCTTCTTTTTAATATTTTCCAAAGAAATGACACAAAAATGTATCATTCCCTCCAATATCGTGAATCAAATCACAATCGCAGTATCAAAATAATCAAAATTAAATATTTTCCTCATATCGTGCAGCCCTAATTCAGAATCTGCGTCTCAGTCAGAGGTTTTTACTGCAGTTTGTGACAGTTTACTCTGGTTACTGTGCACAAACCAACCAGCCGACAGTTTGCAGGGCTGCAAACCCGATAAGAAGAAGAAACACAGCTACTTTTAAACATTATCAAAGACTCAGATATCAACAGGTTTCTGGATATGAGGCAATCTTTTGTAGAAGCTGGATGAATGAATGAAAAAGTCCTATATGTATGTTTAACATTAAATCATGATGCATAAATATATGAACGCCAATAATTATTTTAGTAGCTTAGTGCCCGATTAATGTGTGGATTATGTTCTGGGTGAATGGGTGTGTTATTTGGTCTCTAAAATGTGGACCAGTGTTCCCCAAAAAGCCCATGATGACGTCCTCAAATGTCTTGTTTTGTCCACAACTCAAAGATATTCAGTTTACTGTCCCAGAGGAGAGAAGAAACTAGAACGTATTCACATTTAACAAGCTGACATCACACAAGTTTTACTCAAACTACGGAAGCCCTGAAAGGCAAGGTGAAATAACAAGTTAATCCGGGCATCGTCTGCATTTGGCTGAACTTTCACTTCCCTTTGGATCGTGCACTAAGGATACCTAAGTGTTGAATCATCATCCTCCTCCTCCATATTTCCTGTGGGTACTCATGTGTTTGTATAAATTTCCACTCTGTGCAAAAGACTTCTTACACACCAAGCACCTGAACGGCTTCTCTCCTGTGTGGATTCTCATGTGATCATCCAGATGTGTCTTGCGGCCAAATCTATTCCCACACTCAGAGCAACGAAACGCTCTCTTTCCCGTGTGGACTCTCATGTGTATCTGTAAACTTCCACTTTGCATATACGATTTCTTACAGACTGAGCAGCTGAAAGGTCTGTCTCGTTTGTGGGTTTTCATGTGGTCCTTCAGATGTTGCTTGCGGCCAAATCTTCTCCCACACTCAGAGCAGCTGAATGTTTTCTTACATCTTGAATCATGTTTCAGAGAGTTTAAAGCTGACTGAGGTTCTCTGGTCTCCTTCCAATCAGCACTGTCAGCAGCCTCAGGATCAGCAGCGTCTCCAGTCTGGTCTTCGGTCTCTGGTTGTTCAGTCGAGCTGCAACGTCTTTCATCACACTCAGAGCTCAGAGTTTTAAATCTCCCTCCAGCAGCAGCCGGGTAAACACACTGATGGCACTCGACTCCTGAGTGCAAAACAAGTCTCCTGTTACACAGTCTGCAGCTCTGTCGTTTCTCCCCTCGGTGGACGCCCATGTGTTCTAGCAGATTTGACCTTTTTGGGTATTTCTTTCCACACACTGAGCAGCTGAACGGCTTCTCCCCTGTGTGTGTTCTCATGTGTGTCTCCAGGGATCCTTTTTTTATAAATTCCTTCCCACAAACTGAGCAACTAAAAGGTTTTTCAGGAGAATTACATCTTAAGTGTTTATCAGCCTTTTTTAGAGAGTTTAAAGGTGACTGAGGTTCTCTGGTCTCCTTCCAATCAGCACTGTCATCAGTCTCAGGATCAGAAGAGTCTTCAGTCTCAGGGACAGGAGTGAATGGGAACTTGGTGATATCAGCCTCCTCCAGCCCTTGAAGCTGCTCTCCCTCCTGACTGCTCCACTGTTCCTCCTGTTCCTCTTTAATGTGTGGGGGGGGCTCTGGCTCCTGCTGGTCCACACTGGAGCTACACTCCTGCTGCTCCTCTTCACCAACAATCACTTCCAGAACGTCTGGAGGTAAATCTGAAACAAACAGACAGACATTTATTAATACAAATCTTTAGGATACTCATAAAAAAACCTCATGCCTTCACTGTGCTCCGGCTGTAAAAGCTGTACTGGTCTGCAGCTGCAGCAAGGCAAAAGCTGCGTCTGGGCAAAGGTTACCATCACCACCGGCTTAAAGATACATCAGGGCACGAAAGGGTATCTAAAGAAAGGGCAACAGGGTACTCGCATCGGCAGCTACTTTCTGAGAAGCAGCTCGAGTCAGTCGACTGAAGTTCAGCAGCTTTGGCTCAGTCCCCCACTGCCTCCTCCTCTGGACAGCTTTCGACTACTTTAGGGTCCCAGCAGGCCTCACAAGCCTCATCAAGGCCTACTTTTGGGACATGCAGCTGTGCCTGACAACATCAGAATAAACCACAGTGTGGCAACATCTGGAAGTGGATACCATGGCTGGTTGCACCATCTCCCCACTAGCCTTCACCATGTCCATGGAGGTGATCATTCGAGCATCTTGCTGGGTAGTCGGAGGACAGCGCACAACACCTGGCCTGAGGATGCCGCCTGTTTGAGCGTACATGGACGACCTAACAACACTTACAATGACTAGGCCTGTCACGATAACAAATTTTGCTGGACGATAAATTGTCCCAGAAATTATTGCGATAAACGATAATATTGTCATCGAGAGACCATTTGCATCCAATATAATGATAATGTCCAAATAATAGGCCTAATACTAATAATACTACTACTACTACTACTACTACTACTACAGGTACACCTTTTCAAAGATCAATACACTTTTATTTCTAAAGAATATTTAACACTGGAACCGGAAGACATTTTAAATATCCACAATATGTCTTTGATCTCTTTTAGTATGTCGTCTTTCACGCTGATGTAGGCTACAGTTGTGGAATTGCCGTTTGTGACACGTAAGTTCTCAGACTAGAGACTCTGTACTACATTTTACAATTATTTAACACTAAATATTACATTTAAATAATATATAATAAAAAAATAAAATCTAAATGTATGGCTAGCTGCCACGGCATGGGTAAATGTACCAAAATAGTTCTGTTTTTCAGCCTTCATTTTGGCGAGGGCGGCTTCTACTCCTCTGCAGGTCGGAGCTTCCGTAGCGGACCGACACACACACACACACACACACACACACACACACACACACACAAACACACACACACACACACACACACACACACACACACACACACACACACACAAACACACACACACACCACACACACACACCACACACACACACAAACACACACTTTCCACAATCCCGTGTCCGCGACAGCTGTAGGCTTGTACCGTTAATGTTCGGGTGTATCGGACACATGGAGCCACTTTCCTGAAACCGCTTGCGAGACTGAAGAGTCCACAGCGGCGTGTATGTCCGAGCCCGTCTCCACCCCCTCCACCTGCAGGTTGTCAGCTGTGCGGTTTGGAATGAAACGGAGAAAACGGGACGCCGAGTAACACGGTGGATATCGCTCATATACTTTCATTTTTTGACGGCGCCTTAACTGCAAAGTGCTGCAGGAAACCCTGCTCCAACTCTCTCGCTCTCTCCGCCTGGAGTAGCCTAGCGCCCACACAAAGACCACGCGCCTGACAAGAGGGTTCACTCCTCGTTACGCTGAGGAACCGAGAGTGGTCCTCCAGTCTCTTTGGTAGAGAGAGAGAGGGAGAAACGAGGAAAATAAACAAGCATGCAAACGGAAATTATCGCGGCCGGAAAAATTATCGAGCTCATTTTTTCTTATCATGCGATAACTCGATTTATTGACTATCGCGACAGGCCTAACAATGACCAAGGCTGTTGAGCTTCAAAAGAACATTGAGTTGGCTTGGATGAAGATCAAGCTAAGCACGTCCAGAAGCAAGCCTGGGTCAGTGGTACAATGCCTCCCTCGAAGACACAGAGAAAATAGATCAGTTCAGGAAGGAGGTTGTCAGCCGACACAGACCCACCGTGGTGCCGTTTTTGGTGGAGCTGTTGGTTTAATAGTCGACTCGGAAGAAAGCTAAGTCTGAGTTAAACTGGACGGGCCCAGTAACCTCTGAATAGTTCTACTGGTTGTTAAACTGGACGGGTCCAATAACTTCTAAATAGTTCTACTTGTTAAACTGGACGGGTCCGATAACCTCTGAATAGTTCTACTACTTGTTAAACTGGACGGGTCCGATAACCTCTGAATAGTTCTACTGGTTGTTAAACTGGACGGGCCCAATAACCTCTGAATAGTTCTACTGGTTGTTAAACTGGACGGGCCCAATAACCTCTGAATAGTTCTACTTGTTGTTAAACTGGACGGGTCCAATAACCTCTGAATAGTTCTACTGGTTGTTAAACTGGGGGTCCAATAACCTCTGAATAGTTCTACTTGTTGTTAAACTGGACGGGTCCAGTAACCTCTGAATAGTTCTACTGGTTGTTAAACTGGACGGGTCCAATAACCTCTGAATAGTTCTACTGGTTGTTAAACTGGACGGGTCCAATAACCTCTGAATAGTTCTACTTGTTGTTAAACTGGACGGGTCCAGTAACCTCTGAATAGTTCTACTTGTTGTTAAACTGGACGGGTCCAATAACCTCTGAATAGTTCTACTTGTTGTTAAACTGGACGGGTCCAATAACCTCTGAATAGTTCTACTTGTTGTTAAACTGGACGGGTCCAATAACCTCTGAATAGTTCTACTTGTTGTTAAACTGGACGGGTCCAATAACCTCTGAATAGTTCTACTGGTTGTTAAACTGGACGGGTCCAGTAACCTCTGAATAGTTCTACTTGTTGTTAAACTGGACGGGTCCAATAACCTCTGAATAGTTCTACTGGTTGTTAAACTGGACGGGCCCAATAACCTCTGAATAGTTCTACTGGTTGTTAAACTGGACGGCCCAATAACCTCTGAATAGTTCTACTGGTTGTTAAACTGACGGGTCCAATAACCTCTGAATAGTTCTACTTGTTGTTAAACTGGACGGGCCCAATAACCTCTGAATAGTTCTACTGGTTGTTAAACTGGACGGGTCCAATAACCTCTGAATAGTTCTACTGGTTGTTAAACTGGACGGGTCCAGTAACCTCTGAATAGTTCTACTAGTTGTTAAACTGGACGGGTCCAATAACCTCTGAATAGTTCTACTGGTTGTTAAACTGGACGGGCCCAATAACCTCTGAATAGTTCTACTTGTTGTTAAACTGGACGGGCCCAATAACCTCTGAATAGTTCTACTTGTTGTTAAACTGGACGGGTCCAATAACCTCTGAATAGTTCTACTGGTTGTTAAACTGGACGGGCCCAATAACCTCTGAATAGTTCTACTTGTTGTTAAACTGGACCGGTCCAATAACCTCTGAATAGTTCTACTTGTTGTTAAATGGGATGGGCCCAATAACCTCTGAATAGTTCTACTTGTTGTTAAACTGGACGGGTCCAATAACCTCTGAATAGTTCTACTGGTTGTTAAACTGGACGGGTCCAATAAGCTCTGAATAGTTCTACTGGTTGTTAAACTGGACGGGTCCAATAACCTCTGAATAGTTCTACTTGTTGTTAAACTGGACGGGCCCAATAACCTCTGAATAGTTCTACTTGTTGTTAAACTGGATGGGTCCAATAACCTCTGAATAGTTCTACTTGTTGTTAAACTGGATGGGTCCAATAACCTCTGAATAGTTCTACTTGTTGTTAAACTGGACCGGGTCCAATAACCTCTGAATAGTTCTACTTGTTGTTAAACTGGACGGGTCCAATAACCTCTGAATAGTTCTACTTGGTTGTTAAACTGGACGGGTCCAATAACCTCTGAATAGTTCTACTTGTTGTTAAACTGGACGGGTCCAATAACCTCTGAATAGTTCTACTTGTTGTTAAACTGAGACGGGTCCAATAAGCTCTGAATAGTTCTACTGGTTGTTAAACTGGGACGGGCCCAATAACCTCTGAATAGTTCTACTTGTTGTTAAACTGGGACGGGCCCAATAACCTCTGAATAGTTCTACTGGTTGTTAAACTGGACGGGCCCAATAACCTCTGAATAGTTCTACTGGTTGTTAAACTGGACGGGCCCAATAACCTCTGAATAGTTCTACTTGTTGTTAAACTGGACGGGCCCAATAACCTCTGAATAGTTCTACTGGTTGTTAAACTGGACGGGCCCAATAACCTCTGAATAGTTCTACTGGTTGTTAAACTGGACGGGTCCAATAACCTCTGAATAGTTCTACTTGTTGTTAAACTGGACATCATGTTTCCACACTCAAGTTGCAATTTCTATAATGACAAGCCTCCCCAGTTACTGTATATGGCTTAATATGTTAACTAGACTAGAAGCATTAAAGGATTTTATGAATGTGTTGCGATTGGCTCCAATGCAACAGGGACTAATTCAAGCTTCCACCCTGCAAAGGAACCAAAAACTATAAACAACATGGCTCTTACAGATTGGTAACCGTTGCCCTACATTATAACCATCCAGTCTTTTTTCCACCTGCCAAAAAAGTGATTGCAGCTTCTACCTTGTGTTGAAAAAGGTTGTTTCTGCCTCAAAATGACTTGATTTCATTAATGAGGCTTTAATTGACAGATTGTAGCCCACACTGAACTTTATACCTGTTGAAATACCTTCTTAAAGGGCCAGTACATCCAGTAACACACAAGTTGTTGACGTTTATAAACACGCTCCTGTGGACAGCGATCACTTTTTGGCAGACACGTGTCCCAACCAGCCGGTAGCTCGCTGATAAAAAAAACAAAAACATTAGCTTGAAGAGCTAGCTGCATGCTAGCAGCTACCAGGCTAGCGTTAGCTTAGCGTGACTATGAGAGCAGTTAGACTGTCAGACTAACCTTCTCCCCTGGGCTTGGTCTCCTCCGTGTGTTCCCGGTGTCGCTCCATCTCTGATGAACAGACTAAGAAACGCTGTTCGGGATTCCCTGATCTGGATTCAGCTAACGGCTTCTCTCCTCGCCGCTCCCGCTGCTCAGCACGGGCAAACAACAACAAACACCACTTCCGGCGGAACCGCTGTCAAAATAAAGGCTTCTTTATTCTATTTTTCACTTTTTTTTTTTTTTTTGATTTCTTTCATGAGGATATATTTTGTTACATTTAGGAACCCTGTTTTACTGGTTCACATATCTGTCTATATGGTTCATACTGAATATCTATATTTATTCTGTTTTTGTTATACTATATTCTGTTAATACACTGCATATATTTATATTATTCTTACTACTATTATAACGTTACTGCTATTAAATTGCACACATCTGTACATGTTGTTCATACATTGTTCATATTATATAGCCATATTTATTCTGCTCTTTTAAGGTAACTGCTAATACACTGCACATGTTTATATTTCATTTATATTACTCTAAACCACCTTCTGTAAACCAACTGTACACTACTGTCTACATTGCAATATATTTCTTGTCCGGTCTATACTTGTCTTTTTGCACTTCTGGTTGGACGCAAACTGCATTTGGTTGTCTTTGTACTTGTACTCTGCACAATGACAATCAAGTTGAGTCTAATCTAATCTACTGTAACTTTTTAAACAGTAAATATTATTAGAAAAACTGATGGATTGATGTATATTTATTTAGATATGTTTATAGCCTTTAGTTTGATAACCTACATTTGATGTATTACTTGAGTTGAATATATTTTGCAACAATATCCGGATAGAAGACAAGATGTTTTTTATGTTACTGTGAGCTTTATTTTTCTGGGTCTTTGTTGAACTTTGAAGAATAATTGGAGTTGGCCTAATTCAGCCCTGCAGGCGTTGTTTGTTTGTGGTTTTTCTGCTTTAGCAGAACTCTAAATTAATAGTGAGTTTTTATTTTCTGCTGAGATAAAGCCCAATCCCTGAGTAACGTGATTTGAAGTGGCAGCTGATGTAGCCATGACAACATAATGGTTTAAACTTTAACCCAAGAGAATTGGTAATTAGACTCCTTTCCAGTCAATTAGATGGAGAAAAGTTGACATCCTAGGGAAGAAAAGAGGAAGGTAAAAGTCTCTCTGCCCATGTGGAAGGTGGGGGGGGGGGGGGGGGGGGGGGGGGGGGGGGGGTGTGTGGTGGGTGGTGTGTGGAATGAAATGAAAGAAAAGGTGAAGTGTGTGGGGAATGTGGTGGGGTCAGTGATAGTGGGTGGTTGTATGTGTGTGTGGTGTAGTGTAGTAGTGAATGAGTTGTATGAAAGGTGTGCAGGTTCAGGTGGTAAGGTGTTGTTTGCTCAGCTGATTAGGTGCCGCATATGTGGGTGCGGTCGTCCAGGGTGCATCGTGCGTCCGTGTATGTGGTGGGGGGTGTGTGGACGAGGGAGGGGGGGTGTGCGGGTGGTGTGTGTGTGGTTGTGTGTGAAGGGAGGGGGTATGTGGGTGGAGGAGGGGGCGTCTGTGTGTCTTTAACCCAAGAGTACTGGTACTAGGATAATTGAGTCAGTTGCTCTTTCAGTCCACTAGATGGAGCAGTTGAGTTACTTTATTCTGGTAAGAAATGGTAGTGCAGTTTAAGGCAAGATAATCCAGGAAAAAACGTTTTTTGGAGATTGTTTAGGAAAATAGCATCCAGAGGACTATTTCACAAAAGCTAGACATTTCCCAGTTCTCCTGGATGACGTAGATGAAGTCTGGTGTTGTCTTCCTGTCGACTATGCAGCCCGGGTAAACAGTGAAGATCAATCCTTTATTATTATTTATTATTATTATGACACTTTTTTCAATGTTTTTGACTTTTTATAAAAAGGTTTTGTTTTTTACGTTATTTTCCCCACCGGATTCACCACTAACATCAACTTATTACCACTAGTTTTACACTTATTTTTGGAATTCAAACAAAAACCTCATATATATGAAATTATGGCCTACCTAATTTTTGAGTAAAAAATAATTGTGAATTATTTTCGACAAATAGTTAAGAGTGAGTGGATAATCACAGACACACGGTAGAAGCTGCAATCACTTTTTAGCAAGTGGAAAAAAAGACTGGAAGGTTATAATGTAGGCAGCGCTGGAATGTAACTAAGTACATTTACTCCAGTACTTGTACTTCAGTCCAAATGTTGAGGTACTTGTACTTTACTTGAGTCTTTTCTTTTCATGCCACTGACATGACCTTTTACTCCACTACATTCATCTGTTACAGCTTTAGTTACTAGTTACTTTAGTTACTCCACTACATTCATCTGTTACAGCTTTAGTTACTAGTTACTTTAGTTACTCCACTACATTCATCTGTTACAGCTTTAGTTACTAGTTACTTTAGTTACTCCACTACATTCATCTGTTCCAGCTTTAGTTACTAGTTACTTTAATTACTCCGCTACATTCATCTGTTCCAGCTTTAGTTACTAGTTACTTTAGTTACTCCACTACATTCATCTGTTACAGCTTTAGTTACTAGTTACTTTAGTTACTCCACTACATTCATCTGTTCCAGCTTTAGTTACTAGTTACTTTAGTTACTCTGCTACATTCATCTGTTCCAGCTTTAGTTACTAGTTACTTAGTTACTCACTACACTCTAACACTTAGTTACTCCACCATTCATCTGTTCCAGCTTTAGTTACTGACTTTAGTTACCCTACTACATTCATCTGTTACAGCTTTAGTTACTAGTTACTTTAGTTACTCCGCTACATTCATCTGTTCCAGCTTTAGTTACTAGTTACTTCTAATTACATTCATCTGTTACAGCTTTAGTTACTAGTTACTTTAGTTACTCCTCTACATTCATCTGTTCCAGCTTTAGTTACTAGTTACTTTAGTTACTTCACATTCATCTGTTCCAGCTTTAGTTACTAGTTACTTTAGTTACTCCACTACATTACTCTATTACAGCTTTAGTTACTAGTTACTTTAGTTACTTGCCACATTCATCTGTTCCAGCTTTAGTTACTAGTTACTTTAGTTAATTCACACATTCATCTGTTACAGCTTTAGTTACTAGTTACTTAGTTAATTCACACATCCCTGTTACAGCTTTAGTTACTAGTTACTTTAGTTACTCCACTACATTCATCTGTTACAGCTTTTGTTACTAGTTACCTCTTACGCTACATTCATCTGTTACAGCTTTAGTTACTAGTTACTTAATTATCTCACATTCATCTGTTACAGCTTTAGTTACTAGTTACTTAGTTACTCCGCTACATTCATCTGTTACAGCTTTAGTTAACACACACTATCTATTACCTTTAGTTACTTACTTAGTTAACTCCGCTACATTCATCTGTTACAGCTTTAGTTACTAGTTACTTTAGTTACTCCTACATTCATCTGTTACAGCTTTAGTTACTAGTTACTTTATTAATCTCGCTACATTCATCTGTTACAGCTTTAGTTACTAGTTACTTTAGTTACTTCACATTCATCTGTTACAGCTTTAGTTACTAGTTACTTTAGCATTCACACATTCATCTGTTACCAGCTTTAGTTACTAGTTACTTTAGTTAATCTCTACATCTCCTTGTTCCAGCTTTAGTTACTAGTTACTTTAGTTAATTCACACGCCCACTGTTACAGCTTTAGTTACTAGTTACTTTAATTAATTCACACATTCATCTGTTCCAGCTTTAGTTACTAGTTCTTTAGTTAACCTGCTTCATCTGTTCCAGCTTTAGTTACTAGTTACTTTAGTTACTCTCGCTACATTCATCTGTTCCAGCTTTAGTTACTAGTTACTTTAGTTACTCCGCTACATTCATCTGTTCCAGCTTTAGTTACTAGTTACTTTAGTTACTCCTGCTACATTCATCTGTTCCAGCTTTAGTTACTAGTTACTTTAGTTACTCCGCTACATTCATCTGTTCCAGCTTTAGTTACTAGTTACTTTAGTTACTCCGCTACATTCATCTGTTCCAGCTTTAGTTACTAGTTACTTTAGTTAATTCACATTCATCTGTTCCAGCTTTAGTTACTAGTTACTTTAGTTAATTCACATTCATCTGTTCCAGCTTTAGTTACTAGTTACTTTAGTTACTCCACTACATTCATCTGTTCCAGCTTTAGTTACTAGTTACTTTAGTTACTCCTCTACATTCATCTGTTCCAGCTTTAGTTACTAGTTACTTTAGTTAATTCGCTACATTCATCTGTTCCAGCTTTAGTTACTAGTTACTTTAGTTACTCCACTACATTCTGTCTGTTCCAGCTTTAGTTACTAGTTACTTTAGTTACTCCACTACATTCATCTGTTCCAGCTTTAGTTACTAGTTACTTTAGTTAATTCGCCATATCGTCTGTTCCAGCTTTAGTTACTAGTTACTTTAGTTATCCGCTTACATTCGTCTGTTCCAGCTTTAGTTACTAGTTACTTTAGTTAATCCGCTACATTCATCTGTTCCAGCTTTAGTTACTAGTTACTTTAGTTACTCCGCTACATTCGTCTGTTCCAGCTTTAGTTACTAGTTACTTTAGTTACTCCGCTACATTCATCTGTTCCAGCTTTAGTTACTAGTTACTTTAGTTACTCCGCTACATTCGTCTGTTCCAGCTTTAGTTACTAGTTACTTTAGTTACTCCACTACATTCATCTGTTCCAGCTTTAGTTACTAGTTACTTTAGTTACTCCGCTACATTCATCTGTTCCAGCTTTAGTTACTAGTTACTTTAGTTACTCCGCTACATTCAACTGTTCCAGCTTTAGTTACTAGTTACTTTAGTTACTCCGCTACATTCATCTGTTCCAGCTTTAGTTACTAGTTACTTTAGTTACTTCGCTACATTCAACTGTTCCAGCTTTAGTTACTAGTTACTTTAGTTACTCGCTACATTCATCTGTTCCAGCTTTAGTTACTAGTTACTTTAGTTACTCCGCTACATTCATCTGTTCCAGCTTTAGTTACTAGTTACTTTAGTTACCTCGCTACATTCATGTTACAGCTTTAGTTACTAGTTACTTTAGTTAATCCGCTACATTCATCTGTTCCAGCTTTAGTTACTAGTTACTTTAGTTACTCCACTACATTCATGTTACAGCTTTAGTTACTAGTTACTTTAGTTACTCCGCTACATTCATGTTACAGCTTTAGTTACTAGTTACTTTAGTTACTCCGCTACATTCATCTGTTCCAGCTTTAGTTACTAGTTACTTTAGTTACTCCGCTACATTCATCTGTTCCAGCTTTAGTTACTAGTTACTTTAGTTACTCCGCTACATTCATCTGTTCCAGCTTTAGTTACTAGTTACTTTAGTTACTCCGCTACATTCATCTGTTCCAGCTTTAGTTACTAGTTACTTTAGTTACTAGTTACTTTAAGATTAAGATTCCTGCACACAGAACACATGTAGTTTATAAAATCTGATGTTTGATTCTAAAGTAAACTAGCGACAGTATAACGGCTACAAGTCCAGCTGAGATGATCAGACCATTAAACACACAGCTGGTTGGATCCTTTACACTTTCTACAATGTTTTAATACAACAACTACATTCTCCTGACGACTTACACACTTTTACTGAAAGAACATTTTCACTGTAGGACTTTAACTGTAACAGAGTATTTTTTAGGGATGCATCGAATCCAGATTTTCGGGGTTCCGAATCCGAAACCGAATACCAAATCCTCCTCCCATCCTCAGTCCATTAACACAGTAAACACATTAATGAAGTAAACAACGCCCACAGCCTCTAAAATAGTTAAATGTGTAACCGAAGGTTTCTTATATATCGTCTAGACTCAGGTTTGGCTTTAAAATAAAGACACGGACGGGCGTCCAATGTCGGAACCAAGACGGCGCTGCACGTCTCACTTTAATCAACCACAACACAGTCAACCATCAGCATATACAACACTTTATTCACTTCCGTTTTTCCCGTCACAATAAAAGCTCTATGCTTACTGTAACTTCCTCTTAACCCTCAACTGAGAGGTTACACAATAAAATACCTTACAAATGTAACAACTTAATGTTGAATTCACACGCTCTTTTTACATCGTAGGAAAGCACATCGCTATCGCCAGATGAGTGACAATTTTGTTTGGGAAATTTTCGCTAACCAGTGTATGATGAAGGCATGTTGGGGAATTAGATATCTAACGTTAGCTAACAAGCAGCAGTCGCTCCGCTCCCACTGTGGGGAGACTCCGAGAGAACAGCTGACAGCCCGGGAGAGGCACCGTCTGGTTAACACCAGTTTTTAGCTGTGACTGTCCTTCCTTTGCCGTCCTTGAAGTTGCTGCGTTTGTGTCTGGAGCATACCTGTCAAGTATCCCGTTTTGGCCGTGAAAGTCCCGTATTTTACCCTTCTTTCCCGCCGTCCTCCCGTATTAGTATTTTCCCGTAAATCTCCCGTATTTTAACCTGCGTTATTAAAAATTAATACCCCGGGTCCGAGCGGAGTAAAAAAAAAAAAAAAACATTCCCAATCTGAGCTCTGTCACTAGCCTCGCGATAACTGCCACCTGCAGTAGCCTACTACAGGTACTGTAGGTGGCAGTTGTCGCGAGTTTAGTGCGTGAGGTCAGATGATGAGTGACGGATGATGGACGCTACGACAGAGACGGTGCGCTGCCAAAACTTATGAAGGCTTTACTATGCATTCCCATAGCAATGCAAGTTGAGAAAGGGTGTTTAGCATGGTACGAAAGATTGTTCCAGAGAATAGGATGACGTTAGACAACAGAACTGTCTGCGCTCTACTCTCATGTAACATGAACCACTCTGGCCCAGCCCACAAATACACTCCTTCCAAAACAATCTTAAAGAATGCAAAGTCTGCAACAAATTTATACAATAACTCACTAAAAGAGTAAAGAAAATATATGTGAAATGAAAAGAAAAACTGTAAAAGAAAAGCAATATGAAATGAAATGAAAAGAATGTGTGGAATGAAAATAAAATGTTAATGTAAAGACAAGCAATGTTATAAATTGTAAATGTTTTCAGCATTCTGCATCAAGTGGTGATTTTAGCTTTCTTGTACACCTGTCTTAAAATGTAAGGGATTCTGGAGCTTGGTTGGGGTGGTGGGACTGCTCACGGTGGGCGCCGGAAAAATTTCCCTTATTTTCAAATCCAAAACTTGACAGGTATGGTCTGGAGATTCCTTCATGCACAACTTGTATTCTTTCAGATGGTTCATACGCAAATGTTTTAAAGCATAACTTTCGCCAAAATGCAACCTAATGTCCTTTTGTGAATGTACCCGAGTCAAACTTTAGTTTAAAAGCATAATTAGGATGGAAGCGCCACTTTTAAGATTTACCGTATCGTTTTTTGGTCAAATGGCCTTTTGAACGGGAGTGCTAGGGGCACTACTATGATAGCATCAAAATCATTATTTTTAAAACACTAAGAAGGCTCGACACAACATGAGACTTTACTCCAAGTATCACCAGGGGCTCTACACATGAACTCCAGCATTGAGAACATTGTTTGTGTACCCAGAGTTTACTAAAAAGAAGGTTTTAACAACTCACTGTAGCGGTTGGTTTATAGTCGAGGAAGGAGAGTAAAGATGGAAAGCTCCTAAAGCTTAGTTCCATAGAAATGCAAGCAGAGGTGTATAGTCCAGGTGCCAGAAAGTAGAAATCCTGTCCAGCAGCTGTCCCAACCATCACTAAACCAGCTCCTCTACCAGGTAGATGAGCTCGTTAGTGAAAACACCTGTTCTAGATGTAGAGGCACATCCAAAAACATGGCAGGATTTTTACTTTCTGGCACCTGGACTATACACGTCTGTTCAGCAGCCAACACATCTTAGACGGTATACAGTAGTTTCCAAACGAGACATGGATGCACTACACAGACTTTTCAAATTAAAATATCAGCAACTGTACTTTAGAAAACAATTCTAATCTACTTTACAAAACTACCATCACAAATACTGAAATTCAGACGTGTATAGTCCAGGTGCCAGAAAGTAAACATCCTGCCATGTTTTTGGATCTGCCTCTACATCTAGAACAGGTGTTTTCACTAACGAGCTCATCTACCTGGTAGAGGAGCTGGTTTAGTGATGGTTGGGACAGCTGCTGGACAGGATTTCTACTTTCTGGCACCAGGACTATACACCTCTGAATGCAAGGATAATTTGTTGTTTACTCGTTAGTGAAAAACAATATTGACCTTGTAGTTGAAAAAGGAGCCTCATATAAGACTGACATTTCCCTACTATGGAGTCCATTCATTTGCATTCGGAGATGAATTCCTTTTGACTGATAAGATGGCTGCAAGCGAAAACAACAGCTAAGTGAGTTGTTAAAACAAGGCTTTTCGTCAGCGTCGCCTTCCGGATACCCTATCGAAGGCCGCTATCTCCCTAATTACTAAGAAGGGGAAAGATCCCCTGCTCTGCGGCAGCTCCCACTTTCATTATCGTCATTTAAAGGAACACGCCGACTTATTGAGAATTTAGCTTATTCACCGTAACCCCCAGAGTTAGACTAGTCCATACAGACCCTTCTCATCTCCGTGCGTGCTGTAAAGCTGTCTGACGGCTCCAGCAACATCAGCCCATCACAGAACAGGCAGGTGAATGGTTCCAGTAATCCTACTGCTCCCAATAAGTGCCAAAACATGTTCCTATTTACATGTTGTGATTTGTAGAGTCACAGCGTGTACAAAAAACAAAGTAACATGAGACACAGCCATCTTCTAACCGTAAACAAACCGGGAACTATATTCTCAGGCGGAAGAATATAGTACTTGGGCGGAGTGATATGCTCGCAGCAAACCTGTCTGAGAAT
>NC_053124.1:36793057-36910557 GCF_010015445.1 Perca fluviatilis
ATTAAAAAACTTTACAACACTAAGAACATGCATGCACAGAAAAAGTGCAATGTTAAAAAAATAAATAAATAAATAAAATCGAAATTCTTCAAATGATATTCCCTCAAAATGAGATTTCCTGAGAAAATTGAGTTAGTGCTTGTTATTATCAAGTTAGACAACATAATAAATCACGATATCTCGATATAATAATTTCATCACAATAGGATTCCATTGAAAGACGATAAATTATCGTATTGAATTATTGGCCGGCCCTGACCTAGTCGCTCCTCCTCAGCCTGTCTCGATGGACACTATGTTCCTATGTGTTTGTGTCTAAGTGACTGATGGGAACAACGATCTTTGACACTGGTCCAGTATTAAGTGAGATCGCTGCAGTCGGCAGCGGAGAAAGAAGCTACAGTGTAAGTTAATAGAGCAATTGTCCAGCTTGAATTTACCATCACAAAAGTGCTCGTTTTTGCCGCTGACAGATTAATATTCTAAGTGTCTGACAACCTTATGGAAAGGATCCCTACAGATAGAGACCTTTAAAACCTCTTTGAGACCTTTCTGTTTAACCAGAAACAGCTCTGAAGTCACTAGTGCTAAACCCACCAGACTCCATTTAAAAAAACAATACTTTTAGCGTATAGAGCCAACAATATTCTTGATTTGATTTTATTCAATTGCAAGAGAATGCCCTACACATGACAAAAGGACATCAAATACAATCGAGGATAAAAACAACATAAAGTCCAAGACTTATTTCCATTGTGGTCCTCAACACACATCAGGACAAGACAAGATACTCAATGACACAACATAATGTCATGTTCTCACATGTAAATCGGTAAACTATGGGTGTATTTCAACCAAAACTAGAGTTGTGATGGTTGGAACAGTGGAAAGACGAACCAAAACGGCTTTTGATAGTTTTATTTAGTTTCTGCCCACTTTGAATGAAGTGTATTTGCTGCAGAGCAATCAGTGGGAACAGAGCATCTTTTAACATCAGTTTTGTCACTTATGGAGCGATCATCAGGCTTTTCTGATGAAGTCAGAAAGTGCACACATTCTAGTTTGACACTAGTTTTATAATCTGTCTTTACAAGCTGTTCTGATTGAACCTTGAATGCACTTATTGCTTTGGTAAAATTAAAAAATGGTCTGTGAACGCCTCAAAGTGTCAAAAGTGTCAAAATGTAGTCAAAGTGTGAAGAGTCGAAGCCGTCTCTGGTTTCTGACTCTGCAGTTAGCTCAGGCATTTAGAGCAGCGTGTGGCCACGCAGCGCTGGGGGGCACGGGTGTAGGTCTTGTAAGTTCCCTCTCCAACATCATCCTCCTCCTGTGGATTCGCATGTGTTTATGTAAACCTCCTCTCTGTGTAAAAGATTTCTTACAGACTGAGCAGCTGAACGTTTTTTCTCCTGTGTGAGTCCTCATGTGGTTTTTCAGGGTTCCACTTAGAGCAAAAGCTCTACCACACTCAGAGCAGCTAAAAGGTTTTTCTCCTGTGTGAGTTCTCATGTGTTTCCGTAAATCTCCATTCTCTGAAAAAGATCTTTTACAGACTGAGCAGCTGAAAGGTTTTTCTCCTGTATGAGTTCTCATGTGTGTCTGCAGATCTGACTTGTAGCCAAATCGTTTATCACACCGTGAGCAGCTGAAACGTTTCTCTTTTGTATGAGTTGTCATGTGTGTCTTCAGTTTATACTTGTTGCCAAATCTTTTATCACAAACTAAGCAGCTAAAAGGTTTTTCTCCTGTGTGAGTTATCAGGTGTAACTTCAGATGTTCCTTCTGGCCAAATTGTTTATCACACTTAGAGCAGCTGAAAGGTTTGTCTCCTGTGTGGATTTTCATGTGTTTCTTCAGAGCTGAGTTGTAGCCAAATCGCTTAGTACAAACTGAGCAGCTAAAAGGTTTTTCTCCTGTGTGACTTCTCATGTGTACCTTCAGATGTGACTCGCGGTTAAATCTCTTCCCACACTCAGAGCAGCTGAATGTTTTCTTACATCTTGAATCATGTTTCAGAGAGTTTAAAGCTGACTGAGGTTCTCTGGTCTCCTTCCAATCAGCACTGTCATCAGTCTCAGGATCAGAAGAGTCTCCAGTCTGGTCTTCAGTCTCTGGTTGTAAATGTGGATGTGAGTTCCTGGCTGGTTCTGGTCCTCCACAGTCCTCTCCATCAGCTTCTGTTTCCATGTGTTGAGTTTGTCTCTGATGAAGCTGTGAGGACTGAGCTTCCTCTTCATCATCTTCACTCTTCACAGGGACAGGAGTGAATGGGAACTTGGTGATATCAGCCTCCTCCAGCCCTTGAAGCTGCTCTCCCTCCTGACTGCTCCACAGTTCCTCCTGTTCCTCTTTAATGTGTGGGGGGGGCTCTGGCTCCTGCTGGTCCACACTGGAGCTACACTCCTGCTGCTCAGGGGGAACCTCTTCTTTAACCACCAACAGCTGCTGCACATCTGCAGGAAACAGGAAACACACAGAGAGAGAGAGACATTAACACAGACACAGAGAGACAGCATCAACAGTACAGAGTCTCTTTACGTGGTAAAAAACAAACAAACTGGTATTTCATGTTTCTGCATTCTAACTTTCAGCTCGAGTGCTGTAAAGACTTACAATTATACCTGAGGCTTTACTTATTGTTATTTAAATTTTCTGATCTGGTTTGAATCCTACTTAAAGAACAGGGACTACTTTGTGTCTATAGATAAACATCTGAGCGGATAAATATGAAATGCAGAGTTCTCCAAGGCTCCATTCTGGGGCCTCTTCTGTTTAACATCTACATGCTTCCACTGGGTCAGATAACAGAAGACAGTTGCATTATGATGATTATGATTATTTGTCTATAAGCGTTAACGTTTGCTGTGTGATCACATCAACACACAGTCACATGACTTCTCAAACCTGACGGAGGTTCTCCGCTCTCCTTCAAAACGTCACAATTACCTTCTGTTTCCATGTGTTGAGTTTGTCTCTGATGAAGCTGTGAGGACTGAGCTTCCTCTTCATCATCTTCACTCTTCACAGGGACAGGAGTGAATGGGAACTTGGTGATATCAGCCTCCTCCAGCCCTTGAAGCTGCTCTCCCTCCTGACTGCTCCACAGTTCCTCCTGTTCCTCTTTAATGTGCGGGGGTTCCTCCGGCTCCTCCTGTTTCACACTGGAGCTACACTCCTGCTGCTCCTCTTCACCAATAATCACTTCCAGAACGTCTGAATGTAAATCTGAAACACAGACAGACATTTATTAATATAAATCTTAATGATATCCTTAAAGAAACTCATGCATCAACTCTGCTCCGGCTGTAAAAGCTGTGTCCGTCTGTCTGATAAAATCTCAGAGCTGGAAGGTAAGAGAACTAACCAGTTTGATATCAAGCCAAACACCGGACCACTGGGGGTTGCACTTGTCTCAGCCATTCCCGAGTGAGACTGATGAGAGAGTTCATAATGAGAGTGTAGCGACTCCAGACCACATAGTGGTGGTAATGCGCCTCTAAGCCAGGACTTCTACTTGCACTGAGCTTTAATAACCACTGTATCTGTGTATCGACCATCGCACATAGTCTTTTAGCGACTTGTCTCAAGTATGCCAGGCTCTCCACTTCAGAACCAGACGCTGGACGGCTAAGCAGGGCACGTGATTTGTGATCTGGTGGCCGACTTAGGCCAGAGGCTGTGCTTCCCAGCTGAGATTCGTCAACCCACCTCAGATCAGACCTCGTACTATGGTCGGCCACACCCCAGGGGTCTCATTTATAAAACGTGGCGTATGCACAAAAACGGGGCTGAAAATGTGCGTACGCCACTTCCCACGCAAAGGTTGTGATTTATAAAAAACAAACTTGACGGGAGAACGTGCGGTCCTCCACGCAAACTCTGACCCGTGCGTACGCACATTATGGAGACAAAATAGGAATTGGCGACGCAGATGGTGAGGTGGTGAACTGAAGTCAGACAGTAAATGGGAATAAGATTACTCATGCATGATGCCTCACGCACATTCTTTCACTCCATATCATCCACGTTACCATGAAGATGAAATCCAGCAGTGTTATTTGCGCTTAATATTTAATCAGCGCTGTCTCGCCATCACATTGTCCGCTACGGAGCGCAGGAGGAAGGGATGACCCGACTGCATGGAATACAGGATATCAACCAGGGCTCGAGAGTGCGACCAATAGGTAGATGCTAGCCTTGCGTTGCCCCAGAGCTCTCTACCAGGCTGACAGTCATCTGTTATCAGCTAAACGCAACTACAACCGCTAAAAAGACTGCTCAATGCAGTTGTCTGTACCCGACTGACAGCTACCCTTTCTCGGCTTAAAATTACTGCAACACCCGCTAAAAGACAGCTCAATGCAGTTGTCTGTACCCGACTGACAGCTACCCTTTCTCGGCTTAAAATGATTGCAACAACCGCTAGAAAGACCTCAACCTCAATTTTAGGTTCTACTACTTTCTCACCCATATATATATAAATATAAAAAATGAAATAACATTTCCTTAAAGATTAGAACTTTGTCTAGGTTTATGTGCAGATGAACACAAATCTTTGTTTTTGCATGATCTACAAAATAGTTTACTAAAGTAGCTCGGTTACACTGTACATTACACATTATGGTTGTGTGTCAGTTTGTAACAAAGTGGGAATAATCAGGGCTCGAGAGTGCGACCAATTTTGGTCGCAAATGCGACCAACATTTGTAAGGGTGCGACTAAGATTTTTCCTAGGTCGCACCGGTGCACCTAACGTCCTCGCATCCGCTGCCTCTCCACTAACGGAGCGATGTTGTTTATATCGATATGGTTTAATGTTGCGTTATATGACCCATTCCTTCTGGAAAGCCGTGCCTGTGTTTGGATCTCTCCTCCGCGCAGCCCCCTGTTTATTCAAAGATAGAGCTTTATTGACACAAAACACACTCACACACCGGCCGGCTCACCTGCAACATGGAGAGACACAGCGCCGCTGGTCCAAACTCCCGACATTTGTCTACAGTTTCAATTGTTATTAACACAGCTGTATATTAAGTATGAGAGAGAAACCTGTATTATTAACACAGCTGTATATTGTTAGTATGAGAGAGAAACCTGTATTATTAACACAGCTGTATATTATTAAGTATGAGAGAGAAACCTGTATTATTAACACAGCTGTATATTATTAAGTATGAGAGGGAAACCTGTATTATTAACACAGCTGTATATTATTAAGTATGAGAGGGAAACCTGTATTATTAACACAGCTGTATATTGTTAGTATGAGAGGGAAACCTGTATTATTAACACAGCTGTATATTGTTAGTATGAGAGGGAAACCTGTATTATTAACACAGCTGTATATTATTAAGTATGAGAGGGAAACCTGTATTATTAACACAGCTGTATATTATTAAGTATGAGAGGGAAACCTGTATTATTAACACAGCTGTATATTGTTAGTATGAGAGGGAAACCTGTATTATTAACACAGCTGTATATTATTAAGTATGAGAGGGAAACCTGTATTATTAACACAGCTGTATATTATTAAGTATGAGAGGGAAACCTGTATTATTAACACAGCTGTATATTGTTAAGTATGAGAGGGAAACCTGTATTATTAACACAGCTGTATATTGTTAAGTATGAGAGGGAAACCTGTATTATTAACACAGCTGTATATTGTTAAGTATGAGAGGGAAACCTGTATTATTAACACAGCTGTATATTATTAAGTATGAGAGGAAACCTGTATTATTAACACAGCTGTATATTGTTAGTATGAGAGAGAAACCTGTATTATTAACACAGCTGTATATTGTTAAGTATGAGAGGGAAACCTGTATTATTAACACAGCTGTATATTATTAAGTATGAGAGGAAACCTGTATTATTAACACAGCTGTATATTGTTAGTATGAGAGAGAAACCTGTATTATTAACACAGCTGTATATTGTTAAGTATGAGAGGGAAACCTGTATTATTAACACAGCTGTATATTGTTAAGTATGAGAGGAAACCTGTATTATTAACACAGCTGTATATTGTTAGTATGAGAGGGAAACCTGTATTTAATTAACAGCTGTATATTATTAGTATGAGAGAGAAACCTGTATTATTAACACAGCTGTATATTATTAAGTATGAGAGAGAAACCTGTATTATTAACACAGCTGTATATTATTAAGTATGAGAGGGAAACCTGTATTATTAACACAGCTGTATATTGTTAGTATGAGAGAGAAACCTGTATTATTAACACAGCTGTATATTATTAAGTATGAGAGAGAAACCTGTATTATTAACACAGCTGTATATTGTTAGTCGGAGAGGAAACCCTGTATTATTAACACAGCTGTATATTATTAAGTATGAGAGGGAAACCTGTATTATTAACACAGCTGTATATTGTTAGTATGAGAGAGAAACCTGTATTATTAACACAGCTGTATATTATTAAGTATGAGAGAGAAACCTGTATTATTAACACAGCTGTATATTGTTAGTATGAGAGGGAAACCTGTATTATTAACACAGCTGTATATTGTTAGTATGAGAGGGAAACCTGTATTATTAACACAGCTGTATATTGTTAAGTATGAGAGGGAAACCTGTATTATTAACACAGCTGTATATTGTTAGTATGAGAGGGAAACCTGTATTATTAACACAGCTGTATATTGTTAGTATGAGAGAGAAACCTGTATTATTAACACAGCTGTATATTGTTAGTATGAGAGAGAAACCTGTATTATTAACACAGCTGTATATTATTAAGTATGAGAGAGAAACCTGTATTATTAACACAGCTGTATATTATTAAGTATGAGAGGAAACCTGTATTATTAACACAGCTGTATATTATTAAGTATGAGAGAGAAACCTGTATTATTAACACAGCTGTATATTATTAAGTATGAGAGGAAACCTGTATTATTAACACAGCTGTATATTATTAAGTATGAGAGGGAAACCTGTATTATTAACACAGCTGTATATTATTAAGTATGAGAGGGAAACCTGTATTATTAACACAGCTGTATATTATTAAGTATGAGAGGGAAACCTGTATTATTAACACAGCTGTATATTATTAAGTATGAGAGGGAAACCTGTATTGGTACCAGTGTTTCCGCTGGTAACTCTGTTACTGCGGCCGCCACGGCGAAAAACACATTATTAAACTAACTTCAGTTGGTTGAGTAATAGCGTGACGGAGCATGCTGGATCATAGTTCATAAAAATGCAGCGCAGTGACGATACAGACATTTCATAGCCGACACAAGACTGGTGTAACGCCGCTAATGAGTCAGCCGTCACTCTGAGTAGCCTAGCATAGCTTCAGTCCATCGCACTCCCCCTGTGGTTCGGTCGTTCTTTTTCTTCTTTTTTTTTTAAACATGTTTTTATTTGAGAAAATGAGTACTGGACACAGATATTCAACATACATACTTTTTCTTATTTTCTCCCCCCCCACCCACCCATCCCCAACAAGCTGCCGGTGCAAATAAATAAAAAATAAAATAAAACAAAATATATATAAAAAATATAAACATACATACATACACAACGAAATAATAAATAAATATGAGAGAAAGTGGATATTCAAGACAGTACAAGTGGGCTACATGCCTTCTGTGACTATCACTACACAGGTTTTCTGAGGTCCCTGAGTCTCCAAGGAGGCACACGCACAAACACAACAGGGTTTATTCCTGCCCGATTTTCACTTCTTTTTTTTTTTAAAGATTTCGGCCTTTATTTTGATAGGAAAGCTGAAGACATGAAAGGGGAGAGAGAGTGGGGGGGGGGGGATGACATGTACAGACATGAAAATCACTCACCTTTCGGCGAAATTCGCCGTTTTGAAACCAAAATAGGTGACCTACGTGAATCGTGTAGATTTGATGAGAAAATGTTTAAGGGGAGAGGGGGTGTAAGTACTCGGGCCTGGTGCCGTATGACTATTTTAGAAAAATAAATAAATTAAAAAGTCCACATGGGATTTGTTTTAATGCGCTGGATTTAACCATACTGTCTATGGATTTGACCAATCATCGAACTTCCACCAACCTTCTGCAGCGCATGTTCAAGGAAGACGCCGGCAGCGGTAAGACGGGGCTTGCTAGTCATTAGATGCTAGTCACAAAGCTTCGGTCCGTGCACTCTGTAATACGAGTACGTTACCGGCAACGACCGCTACCGTTAAGACTGCGACTGTTCCTTTACTGACCGACCGTGATACAAACAATACGAGTGTGCACGTTCACTGTAGCTATCTGAAGCCCAAACTGCCTTGATAAAGCTGTCTGTTTGGACTCAGCATGGCAGGTATTAAACATAACGGCCTTGTCCCAGAGTTTAGACTTCTAGCTATATGAAAAGATAAACAATGACACGTTTTTAATAATTGTAAATAAAGCAGCTAATATCAACATGGACAAAATCATGAATGTACTAATTCGCTTTTTTGATGATGACCTGGCCAAAGTAGTAAAGTTTAGTTTTTTTTTTGTGATTTATGATATTATTGCAATATGTAAATCCACATTGACTCTTTATTTAATATATGGTTGGAAGAAGTACAAATGTATCCAAAACTTTTTAGTCTTTAAAAATTATGACTTTTATTATTGTGTAATGTCAGAAGGACTTTAACTGTTTTGCCAGTCAAATTAACTTTAATGAGTGCATATTGAAATATTACACTGTTGGTTGGCAAAAAATGCATCTCAAAATGCATCAGATTGATGCTTTAAAATATGGAATATTTAAAATTTTCTTCCGGGGCCCCCCCCGGACCCCCTTAGAGGGGTAATATCCTTCTCACCTTTTTCACCCCTGACCCGTTTTCATGCCCGTCATATAGGAAAGGGCTGCAGGTCGGAGTCAAACCTCTAGATTTACCAACTGAGCTATCCGGGCGTCCTCTCTCTCTTTTAATCAGTCTGTTATTGTTGTTGAAAGCTTATGAAGGAGCTTTCTCAGGCTATTTATTTTAGATAACTTAGAATTTTATCAAACTGGTAAAGAAAACCCTGTCTTTGCATTTTATTTTAATCACAATCTGTTTTAATAAAAGAGCTTGTGAAAAGTGGCTTTGGCTTAAAACTGAACATTTAGCCCACTTTGTAAAAAAATACAGAGCTATATATCGTGCAACCAAGGCAAAAAGTTAGTGTGGAGCCCTGTCATCAATACCCTGCCATTAGATAACTGCAGAACACAGTGTAAATAACTAAAATCTGTCTTTAAAACTGTGCATATATCATCAAATGTCAAAGTCTGAAAATACAGCCATTATTCTGGTGCAATCGTTACCCTTAATGTCCTCATTATCAGTCCGAACTTTAATGCTGTTTGTGACAAAACCTGCATGAAGAAAAGTGTGTATTTCTTATTTCATGTATATTCTGCATGTGTGCTGTGTGTCTGATATTTTGCGGCTTTAGGTCTGAAATGTCCCATTTTGGGATTAATAAAAGTCTAACTATCTACCTATGATCATGGCCTCAGCCTGCTATAATATCTTGGTATGTGCTGCCCTCTACTGGGCTCAACATGCAACAACTATGGCCCACCAACACAGAAACTACTACACATATCGTAACAACACATTGTACTGGAGCTGGAACAGTTCAACATGTTTCTCTACAATTAATTGTCTCTGATATAATTGTGATTAACAATAAAATTATCTCCTTCTGTCATATTTGAAAACATTTATTTAAACAATAAAGTTTGAATGAATTCCAGTGTAAGTCTTTTGGTTATTTCTAACTGTCATGTGACCCAGATAATGTCATAACACAGGTACACAGCCTACGAAGCCAACAACGCCTCTTTATTATCATAAAACATATGATCTAACTGTGTCTAATCGTTGTCATTTGTGTTGCTATGAATGTGTTTACAATAACTAGCAGAGCTTTAGCTCAACCGCCCGTCCAATAATCACTTATATAATTACAATTTGGCACATTTGAACAAAATCAACCATTCCCATCAGCAGTCGTACCCCTCAGGACCTAGGCTAATGTCTTTGTGGAGAGATCTACAGAGCTCCAGACCAGCCAACAGAGAGAGAGAGAGAGAGAGAGAGAGAGAGAGAGAGAGAGAGAGAGAGAGAGAGAGATAGAGAGAGAGAGAGAGAGAGAGAGAGAGAGAGAGAGAGAGAGAGAGAGAGAGAGAGAGAGAGAGAGATCTACAGAGCTCCAGACCAGCCAACAGAGAGAGAGAGAGAGAGAGAGAGAGAGAGAGATAGAGAGAGAGAGAGATAGAGAGAGAGATCTACAGAGCTCCAGACCAGCCAACAGAGAGAGAGAGAGAGAGAGAGAGAGATAGAGAGAGAGAGAGATCTACAGAGCTCCAGACCAGCCAACAGAGAGAGAGAGAGAGAGAGAGAGAGAGATCTACAGAGCTCCAGACCAGCCAACAGAGAGAGAGAGAGAGAGAGAGATCTACAGAGCTCCAGACCAGCCAAAAGAGAGAGAGAGAGAGAGAGAGAGAGAGAGATCTACAGAGCTCCAGACCAGCCAACAGAGAGAGAGAGAGAGAGATCTACAGAGCTCCAGACCAGCCAACAGAGAGAGAGAGAGAGATCTACTGAGCTCCAGACCAGCCAACAGAGAGAGAGAGAGAGAGATCTACAGAGCTCCAGACCAGCCAACAGAGAGAGAGAGAGAGAGATCTACAGAGCTCCAGACCAGCCAACAGAGAGAGAGAGAGAGAGAGAGAGAGAGATCTACAGAGCTCCAGACCAGCCAACAGAGAGAGAGAGAGAGAGATCTACAGAGCTCCAGACCAGCCAACAGAGAGAGAGAGAGAGAGATCTACAGAGCTCCAGACCAGCCAACAGAGAGAGAGAGAGAGATCTACAGAGCTCCAGACCAGCCAACAGAGAGAGAGAGAGAGAGAGAGAGAGAGAGAGAGAGAGAGAGAGAGAGAGAGAGAGAGAGATCTACAGAGGCTAAATAAAAAGGTATTTACATCGCAAATTGGTGAATAAAAGTGTATCCGAAAACAGGAAACAAAGTCGTTGATGCTCAAAACTTCCCTGGGGGAGGACACCCAGACCCCGCCCGCCTCCATGTATACACACACACAGCTTCTATATCCATGTATACACACATAGCATACATATATATGTATGTATATATATATATATTTCAGATGTAAACGTGTCCCACCTGTCCCCTGGTCCGCTGACAGCTTCCTCTCAGACTTCATGTTAAAGTTCCTCGCGGCTCTGCTCCTCTTCTCCCCGACCTGTTTCAGGAAATACAACAACAAAAACGCTTTTTGTTTTTTATTCATTCATTCATTCAGAATACAGATATACAAACGAACGGCCATTTTTACAAATCCAATTCAAGAATAGAGCTTTTGCCTCGGGTCGAGCACATAAATAAGAAATCAACATAAAGAAGAAAATAAATAGAAGGGGCTATCTCAAATTAACTTAAGTGTCTCAAGTAAATCAATCAATTTAAGGGCTTCTTTTTTTAATTTTTTTTTTTATCCTTACACAAAAGATTGAAGTCATTCTTCCAATGGATCAGGGAGGGTTTGGTTGTCAAATATCTACATTTATGGATCAAATGTTTTCCTAAAAGCACCAAATTGTTGAGAACAAACAGAATGTACCTTCTTATCTTCAACACAAACACCAAACTCTTCACTGTCAGAGGTGGTATCTCAGTTCCCCTTACCTTCAGAGGGAGGGGACATGAGATATAACTTCTCCTTATTTCCTCAACCTCTCTGTCCCCAAATTCTTTCAACATATACTTTCGTCCTACTGGATTAGGATAATATTCCTTTAACAGAATATTTCTAATAACTTTGTTGGTACATGTATAGTCACAGAAACCAATCCCTTGCCTCAGACCAGGAGAAACTTTGGAGTACTTGATGTCCTCTCTCCCCATTTGATTTTAGAGACACTGCTATAGCTTCACCCCCCCAGGTCAGGACACGTCTCAGGTCTCTCCGCACTGTACCAGCAGGTTCAGAGGAAGCTTCTTTCCTGCGGCGGTCACCCTACTGAACTCTAGCTCTGCATCCGGGTGACATCCAACCAACTAAGCCCCCACCCCCCCCTACCCCACCCATCGTGGTCTATTTATTTACAGATGTACATACTGTAATTACATCTATACATAGCTATATTCTACTGCTCTCCTTACTATTCATCCTGCACATACTTATTCTTACTACTCTTATGTTACCACACTGCACATAGCTGTACATATCTGTCTATATGGTTCATACTGAATATCCATATTTATTCTATTTTTCTTATTATATATTCTGCTAATACACTGTATATATCTATATGATTACATTATTATACTACTACTATAATGTTACTGCTACTACATTGCACACATCTGTACATGTTGTTCATATTACATAACCATATTCATTCTGCTCTTATAACACTGCACTATATTTCTTGTCCTGGCTATACTTGTATATCACATTGCACTTTTCTGCTCTTTTTGCACTTCTGGTTGGACGCAAACTGCCTGTCTTTGTACTCTGCACAATGACAATAAAGTTGAATCGAACCTAATCTTTCAACCATCTGTCACAACGCTAGACATTGCATTAAAGTTGATATTTCTCACTAAACTCCAATAATCCATTCCCTTGGATTTCCATTTCACCGTTAGCAGCAGCTAGCTGCTAGCGGCTAACCTTAGCTTTAGCACCGACTCCCTGCGGCATTAAAAAAGAAAACCAACCTGCTCTGTGGAGCTTCGTTTCAGCTTTTAAAACCACATCCAGCAGTTTGGGACCTTTCTTTCTTCTTAAGAAACTAAACACTGGCGCCTTTTACTCCGCCGTCCTCACCACGATGTGACACACACACGGTTAACGTTAGTTCCGGGGACGGACGGTATTACGGGTCGTACCAACAACTTCCGGGCAGATGTGTCCCACCATGTTATTGTTATTCTTATTGTTGTTATTATTATATGTTATGTTATTGATTTAGGAGCTAAAGCAGTCTGTGATCAGTGTTTGGGCAAGTTACTTCCAAAATGTAATACATTTTAGATTACTAGTTACTGTCATTTGAGAGTAATTAGTTACATTACAATATTACTGTCTCGGAATTGTAATGCTATACACTACTTTTGAGTTACTTTCACCAAAATAACAGCGGAAGTTTGATTTGGCAGCTAGCTTGTGAATTTCACCACCGGCTCAATAAAGTCTCCTCTTTATCCACTTCAATACAACATATATTATTCATAATAATTTGTACAATTAATATGTATATGACAGACAGACAGAGACACACACACAGACAAACACAGACACACACACAAACTCACACAGAGACACAAACACACACACATAGACAAACACACACAAACACACACACAGACAAACACACACAAACTCACACAGAGACACAAACACACACACATAGACAAACACACACAAACACACACACAGACAAACACACACAAACTCACACAGAGACACAAACACACACAACTCAAGAAAAAATAACTTGCAAATGGTTCAAAATAGAGCCACGTGTATTGTGCTTAGGTGTGGATATCAGACAAATGTTACAATACACAAATGTTTAGGTTGGTTATTTGTGAGAAATAGATTATTCTATTCATTATGTGTTTGTTTTTTAGGAATATTCTTGTTACAAAGAAACCATCTATTTTGTATAATAAATTACCTTTCAGTTTAGATATACACGACTATGCGACTAGACATGCCACAAGAGGTAACTTTACTTTACCAAAAGCAGAGACTGATACTGTTAAACGCATGGTCATGTTAGAGCAATGCAAGAATGGAATGTGTTAGCTGAACAAATAACACAAGAAAGCAGTAAAAGGAGATTTAAAAGTTTAGTTAAAACATATCTATTGTTTAAAGAAGTTGAGTAGACAAAGAAACAACATTGGTTGAGGTTTAACAAAATATGTATGTTTGGTCAATTGTGAGATTTGTCCAGAGAGGATGAAAGACATGTTATAGTACGATAGTATGTGGATATACCTGTCTATTTAAAAAAAAAAAAAAAAGGTGTTCAACCTGAAAGTAAGGAATGCCCAATGACTGCACTGGTGGAGCTATGTGTCTGTCCTTGTCTTATGTGTGGGTATTTTGTTATTTTTGTCAAGAAATTATAGTGTATGTTGAGTTTTCGTTTTAAAATTTTTATTTTTCATTTGTTTATGATGTTATGTGTATGTATTATTGCACTGCCACATTTACAAGTGAGTTGTAAGTACCTCAGGAAGAATAGCACCTGCAATGAAGGAGTTAATGAGGATCCTAAATAAACAAACAAACAAACACACACACACACACAAACAATGTTTTAAAAAAGCGTCAGAAACGTTGTAAAGGGATGATTTTGGACCCGGGAGAAGATGAGGGTTGATTCCAACAGAAAGGATGACTCCTGTGTCACCGGCTGCTCTCGGAGTTCTCTTAACCCCCCTGTTTTCTGTATATCAGACATTTGGCTTTTCTTTCAACCGAATCCTAGCAACAAAACAACGTGGCTGGTTCACTACAGCGCTCCTCTCACGTAAAATAAAAGGAACAGTTAACTACTTTCACTGATTCAATTCTAAAGCATTGATAACTATTTCACAAAATTGATTAGACAAAAAAAACGTTGAAAAAAAGTGACAGAAATGTTTGAGATCAGTCTGGAGATGCTGCTGAAGAGAGAGAGAGAGAGAGAGAAAGATGCTGCTGAAGAGAGAGAGAGAGAGAGAAGATGCTGAAGAGAGAGAGAGACACAGAAGATGCTGAAGAGAGAGAGAGAGAAGATGCTGAAGAGAGAGAGAGACACAGAAGATGCTGAAGAGAGAGAGAGAGAGAGAGAAAAGATTCTGCTGAAGAGAGAGAGAGAGAGAGAGAGAGAGAAAAGATGCTGCTGAAGAGAGAGAGAGAGAAAAGATGCTGCTGAAGAGAGAGAGAGAGAAAAGATGCTGCTGAAGAGAGAGAGAGAGAGAAAAGATGCTGCTGAAGAGAGAGAGAGAAAAGATGCTGCTGAAGAGAGAGAGAGAGTGAGAGAAGATGCTGAAGAGAGAGAGAGACACAGAAGATGCTGAAGAGAGAGAGAAAAGATGCTGCTGAAGAGAGAGAGAGACACAGAAGATGCTGAAGAGAGAGAGAGAGAGACACAGAAGATGCTGAAGAGAGAGAGAGAGACACAGAAGATGCTGAAGAGAGAGAGAGAGAAGATGCTGCTGAAGAGAGAGAGAAAAGATGCTGCTGAAGAGAGAGAGAGACACAGAAGATGCTGAAGAGAGAGAGAGAGAGACACAGAAGATGCTGAAGAGAGAGAGAGAGAGAGACACAGAAGATGCTGAAGAGAGAGAGAGAGAGAAAACATGCTGCTGAAGAGAGAGAGAGTGAGAGAAGATGCTGAAGAGAGAGACACAGAAGATGCTGAAGAGAGAGAGAGAGAGAGAAAACATGCTGCTGAAGAGAGAGAGAGTGAGAGAAGATGCTGAAGAGAGAGACACAGAAGATGCTGAAGAGAGAGAGAGTGAGAGAAGATGCTGAAGAGAGAGACACAGAAGATGCTGAAGAGAGAGAGAGAGAGAAGATGCTGAAGAGAGAGACACAGAAGATGCTGAAGAGAGAGAGAGACAGAAGATGCTGGAGAGAGAGAGAGAAAAGATGCTGCTGAAGAGAGAGAGAGAGAGAGTGAGAGAAGATGCTGAAGAGAGAGAGAGACACAGAAGATGCTGAAGAGAGAGAGAGAGAAAAGATGCTGCTGAAGAGAGAGAGTGAGAGAAGATGCTGAAGAGAGAGAGAGAGACACAGAAGATGCTGAAGAGAGAGAGAGAGACACAGAAGATGCTGAAGAGAGAGAGAGAGACACAGAAGATGCTGAAGAGAGAGAGAGAAGATGCTGCTGAAGAGAGAAAGAGACAGAAGATGCTGAAGAGAGAGAGAGTCAATACGTGCATAAAGTCCCATAGCTGCAGTAAGAAATAAAAGCATTCAGAAGTGAAATTAGGTTAAAAAGAAGATAAAATGCTATCAGCGTGAAAGAATATATATATATATATATATATATATATATATATATATATATATATATATATATATAGACAGTATATATATTATTTTTATTTGATCAGTAAATCCCATTGAGAGACCTGAGTACAGAGTGAAATACCAAACACAAATACAATCAAATGAAAATAAGAAAGACAGCAATATGCACGCATAACTGGAAAATATGTCTAAAAGTATTTCATACAAATAAGTTAAGAATGTAAAAACCCATTTATAAAACAACTGGGGGCCCTATTTCAACGATCTGAGCGCACGGTGTGAAGCGCCTGGTGCAGGTGCGTTTAGGGCGTGTCCAAATCCACTTTGGCTAGTTTTTACGGCAGAGAAAAGGGTCCGTGTGCCGGGCGCCTGGTTCTAAAGGGTTGTCCTTAGTGTCTTCATTAATCAGAGGTGTGTTTTGGGCGTATTCCCCCCTAACAACAAAAAAACACATGCCGGTTCGACGCACACACCAGCTCACAAGTATAAACACCAGGCCACTTAACGTAGGCTACGGCGAAAGCTCTGCGTGGAGCCTCTGCAGAACCATAAAAAAGCAGTTAGGCTTTTCCGGTGTTACATCGAAATCTGTGACCGGTCAGAATGGACTTGGTCGGCATTACCGGGAACGGCCACTGAAACCTCATTTCCGTTTCTTGCCGTTGGGGAAAACAAACCATTCTAATTGATGAGCGTGGACCTTGTTAGCGGTTAATCTTTAATCTGTGTCATATTTACGATAGTTTGTTTTGGTTTGGTACAATGCTGAAAAGTAGCTGTGTGGCATTCTGCGCCCAAATAATATAAAAAAAAAAATCCTGATCTTAAGTAATAATACTAATAACGTTGCTGCTACGGTCCAAACTGTAACAGTTACATGGAGTTTATTCATGTAACAGGCTAAGACATACTGGTCTTTAATGTCCTAGCTTTAATGAACGTGGACTAACAAGAGACTGTTTGATGACCCTGGGATAACGTTACTGATAATACAGTCAGATATAGACAGACATAGATTTTCCACGGTAAAACAGAACGAAGTCCGGATCGCCCGTCAGCGATCCTCGGAAACTTGTCTCTTCACAGGCAGTGAGAACAAGTTCAGTCGACTTGAGAAAAACTTTGTTTTCCAATAGTCCACTTTGTCCGGAAAATGGAACAATTTAGCACAAACGTTTGGCGTGCATCCTTGTAGCAACTCGCATCGCAGCGGAAGACTAGGGAGGGGGAAGTGACGGGAAGTTTTATATTCCGGCCACCGAACATGGACTCACGCTGCATTCAGGTTCTGCTTAGCCAATGGAAATTCAGGACTTCCTGCTTCCTTGGCCATTTTGAGACTCCCTTCCCTCGTGGTAACGTGTACTTTTGCATGGAGGTGTGAAATTTAGGCTGCAACAATTACAACAGGCCTGATTCCTTTGTTCCAGAGGGCGTTCAGGCTCCACAGTTGCCTGTAGGCTGCATGGTTGAGATCTCTGTTTAATACTCTGCTTCTGACTGGCTACCTAGGTACTGTCAGGGCACGCCCTCATACTCTGCTTCTGACTGGCTAGTAGTCCTTACCTACAGTAGGTACTGTCAGGGCACGCCCTCATACTCTGCTTCTGACTGGCTAGTAGTCCTTACCTAGGTACTGTCAGTGCTCACCCTCATACTCTGCTTCTGATTGGCTACCTAGGTACTGTCAGGGCACGCCCTCATACTCTGGTGTGGTAGTTGAAGGAGCAGGGGAGGTGGTCAAGTTGTTGTAAATGGTGTTGATTTTGGATTGAAAAAAATTGAGAAAAGAGTTGCATTTGTCCACTGTGAAGGTTATAGAAATGTTGCCAGGGTGGTTAAGAAGTTTGTTTATTGTGGAGAAGAGAGTCTTGGGGTTGTTAGAGCCGGAGTGCATGAGCTGTAAGTGGTAGTAGGACCAGACAGTCTTTTGACATCAGAACGCCAGGCAAACAGTCTGCACTGCCATGAGTTCGGACATACTTCATCTATTTGTAAAGGTTTTAGCACAAACTTAACAGCTAAATGGTTTCTCTTCTTAATGAGTTCTCATGTGTGCCTTTAAATTTCCTCTCTGTGTAAAAGATTTCATACAGACTGAGCAACTAAAAGGTTTTTCTCCTGTGTGGATTCTCATGTGTGACCGTAAACTTCCTCTCTCTGTTAAAGATTTCTTACAGACTGGGCAGCTGAAAGATTTCACTCCTGTGTGAGTTGTCATGTGTCTCCTTAGAGATGACTTGCGGCCAAATCTTTTCCCACACTCAGAACAGCTAAAAGGTTTCTCTCCTGTGTGGTGGACCATGTGTCTCTGTAAACTTAACTTCTGTGTAAAAGCTTTACCACACTCAGAGCAGCTGAATGGTTTCTCTCCTGTGTGAACTCTCATATGTATCGGTAAACTTCCACTCTGCTTAAAAGATTTCTTACAAACTGAGCAGCTGTAAGCTTTTTCTCTTGTGTGACATTTCATGTGTGTTTTCAGATCTGCCTCACAGGCAAATGTTTTCCCACAGTTAGAGCAGCTAAATGATTTCTCATCAGCACAGTTTCTCTCATCTGACCGACGCTGTCTTGTCTCCTTCCAAAAATCACTATCAACACTGTCATCAGTCTCAGGTTCAGAAGAGTCTCCAGTCTGGTCTTCAGTCTTTGGTTGTAAAAGTGGATGTGAGTTCCTGGCTGGTTCTGGTCCTCCACAGTCCTCTCCATCAGCTTCTGTTTCCATGTGTTGAGTTTGTCTCTGATGAAGCTGTGAGGACTGAGCTTCCTCTTCATCATCTTCACTCTTCACAGGGACAGGATTGAATGGGAACTTGGTGATATCAGCCTCCTCCAGCCCTTGAAGCTGGTCTCCCTCCTGACTGCTCCACAGTTCCTCCTGTTCCTCTTTAATGTGTGGGGGGGGCTCTGGCTCCTGCTGGTCCACACTGGAGCTACACTCCTGCTGCTCCTCTTCACCAACAATCACTTTAAGAACATCTGGAGGTAAAACTGAAACACAGACAGACAGCCGTTAATGGGAGTCTCAACAATACTTTGCTAATTAGCCGATTTCACTGTGATAAGGACGCAGCTTCATAATGAAATCATCTGATTTATCCCGGGTCCCCAAAGGTCACCATACAAAACTGAGCTTTTACACTACCACCCTTAAATTAACTCATTCCTCCACTCTGCTCCAGCTGGTGGTCGAGATGAAAACTGAGCTGAAGGAAACATTTCCGCGGCCCGCATATTTGGATGCGGCCCGAATACCAATTTAGGTTCACAATGAATTTTGGCCCAACCAGTTGTGCGCCAATCAAAAAAGACAGGAAACTGTTTTTCACACTAATTACGCAACACTCAGAGCAGATTTAGACTTTGATAAATGCCCCCAGAAGCAGATAGTTTCATATGCAGGCTGTGAAACAGGCTGCTGGGAGTCAGCTTTGTGGTAGCTGCTTATAAAAGTGAAATCTTTGTTTTGCTTGATTTGCTAAATTCTACGATGGCTAAGAAACTTTTTTGCTGACTTTTTTAGGGCTTTAAGTCGACCAAGCTGTAAGTGAGAAGACTATATGAGACATGAAATGACATGTTTTAAACTATACATGTCTGGCCCTTGATGTGATTCTCATTCCCTGTGTGACACCCCTGGCTTAGAGTATGTGTCAACTACCGCTGACATCTGGACTAGCCACCATACAAGCTTTGAGTACAAGTATGAAGTAGCAGCAGGGGCGATTCTAGGATCAGACCTTTAGGGGGGCTCAGCCCCTAATGAGAATGCGACACGGATATAGTGCATGCAAAAGTGTTAATCTGCGCCATGAAGTTCCCAACTTCTTCACAACCGCACTCCTGCTCTCCCTCTGACAGATAGAGACTCAGCCAAAGGCGTGAGTCTGACACAACCACCTCTACCAGAATCTAAGCTTTCCAATGATATTGGCGCCAGTTGCTGTGACAAATGGTTTGCGAGAAAATTAACATTCAACTTACATGAAATGTTATCATATCTGCATTCTGCATAAATCTCTGCACACCCATTACTCTCTGTGAAATATCTCACAAACTCTTCACTCAACATATGCATCGGTACAACAAGCGGTTCCCGGGTAATCCGGTTTTGAAATTGCAACAAAATTTCTACATGGTCTCCAACTTTGGGCCAAAATTATAATGTATTCTCATGTAAACTATTTATGTTAGCACAGACATTTGTTTTTTAATTGCTTAGCCAGTGTATCCCACCATAATGGTTATTATATTGCCAGATTCCAGACAATCCCACATACTTATGTATTGAATATATATATTTATACTGGTATGCTTCCTAGTGACATTAATGCAAAAATATGAAGAAAAAACTATTCCACCTGTGTGTGCATGGTTAGAATTCTGGAGTGCAAAATAGTTCAGGCTGCAGCACAAATACAGTATTTCCATCCATAGATAAGAATAATCAAGTCTAACCTCTGAATTTCTTTTCAAAGTGCACCAGATTGATGCATTTAACCCTTAAAATAGACAAAGGTTTCTTACAGGGGAGCATGTCCATGGACCCCCCGGGGGCTTGTGCCCCAGTGCAGCTCTAGGTCTAGTGACGCCCCTGGGACAGTGTCCCCGTTTTAAGTTTTACAGAGATAAAGACATTACCTTTTTTGGAGGTATTTACGCTTCTGAGCTGAAAATGTCCCCGAATATTGTCTCAGAAATCTGGTCACCTTAATGTATACACACATAGCTTCTATATCCATGTATACACACACACATAGCTTCTATATCCATGTATACACACACACATAGCTTCTATATCCATGTATGGACACACACAGCTTCTATATACATGTATACACACATAGCTTCTATATCCATGTATACACACACAGCTTCTATATCCATGTATACACACACAGCTTCTATATCCATGTATACACACATAGCTTCTATATACATGTATACACACATAGCTTCTATATCCATGTATACACACATAGCTTCTATATCCATGTATGGACACACATAGCTTCTATATCCATGTATGGACACACATAGCTTCTATATCCATGTATACACACATAGCTTCTATATCCATGTATACACTCATAGCTTCTATATCCATGTATACACACACAGCTTCTATATACATGTATACACACATAGCTTCTATATACATGTATACACACATAGCTTCTATATCCATGTATGGACACACATAGCTTCTATATACATGTATACACACATAGCTTCTATATACATGTATACACACATAGCTTCTATATACATGTATACACTCATAGCTTCTATATACATGTATACACACACAGCTTCTATATACATGTATACACACATAGCTTCTATATACATGTATACACACATAGCTTCTATATCCATGTATACACACACATAGCTTCTATATACATGTATACACACATAGCTTCTATATACATGTATACACACATAGCTTCTATATACATGTATACACACATAGCTTCTATATACATGTATACACACATAGCTTCTATATACATGTATACACACATAGCTTCTATATCCATGTATGGACACACATAGCTTCTATATACATGTATACACACATAGCTTCTATATACATGTATACACACATAGCTTCTATATACATGTATACACACATAGCTTCTATATACATGTATACACACATAGCTTCTATATCCATGTATACACACATAGCTTCTATATCCATGTATACACACATAGCTTCTATATACATGTATCAGATGTAAACAGCTTGTATATCCATGTATAGACACATAGCTTCTATATCCATGTATACACAAACAGCTTATATATCCATGTATACACACATAGCTTCTATATCCATGTATACACAAACAGCTTCTATATCCATGTATACACACATAGCTTCTATATACATGTATACACACATAGCTTCTATATACATGTATACACACATAGCTTCTATATCCATGTATGGACACACATAGCTTCTATATACATGTATACACACAGCTTCTATATCCATGTATACACACATAGCTTCTATATCCATGTATACACACATAGCTTCTATATACATGTATACACACATAGCTTCTATATACATGTATACACACATAGCTTCTATATACATGTATACACACATAGCTTCTATATCCATGTATACACACATAGCTTCTATATCCATGTATACACACATAGCTTCTATATCCATGTATACACACATAGCTTCTATATCCATATATACACACATAGCTTCTATATCCATATATACACACATAGCTTCTATATCCATGTATACACACATAGCTTCTATATACATGTATCAGATGTAAACAGCTTGTATATCCATGTATAGACACATAGCTTGTATATATATTTCTATATATTTCAGATGTAAATGTGTCCCACCTGTCCCCTGGTCCGCTGACAGCTTCCTCTCAGACTTCATGTTAAAGTTCCTCGCGGCTCTGCTCCTCTTCTCCCCGACCTGTTTCAGGAAATACAACAACAACACGTTAGCTTAGCAGGAGCTAGCTGCTAGCGGCTAACCTTAGCTTTAGCACCGACTCCCTGCGACATTAAAAAAGAAAACAAACCTGCTCTGTGTAGCTCCGTTTCAGCTTTTAAAACCACATCCAGCAGTTTGGGACTTTTCTTTCTTCTTAAAAAAAACTAAACACTGGCGCTTTTTTCTCCGCCGTCCTCATCACGATGTGACACACACACAGTTAACATTAGTTCCGGGGACGGACGGTATTATGGGTCGTACCAACAACTTCCGGGCAGATGTGTCCCACTCTGGCTGCGTCCGACGTCCCACCACACTAACATGTTGTTGATTTAGGAGCTCAAGCAGTCTGTGAGGTTGTTTAGTCTGTCTGAAATCTTTAGTATGAAAGCAATAGGGCGCGAGTTGCATGCTGTACCCATAAAAAGCATAAATATCCCACAATTAGAATATTGTCATGGCACATAACAACGAAATTCAACTGCACTTTCCCTGGTGGTGACACCTAGTGTGACAAGACAACATAGTAAAACATGAATTAACACACACACAGCGCCTCTGTGATCCCCTAATACTGTATCTGAAGTCTCTTTTATATAGACCTTAGTGGTCCCCTAATACTGTATCTGAAGTCTCTTTTATATAGACCTTAGTGGTCCCCAAATACTGTATCTAAAGTCTCTTTTATATAGACCTTAGTGGTCCCCTAATACTGTATCTGAAGTCTCTTTTATATAGACCTTAGTGGTCCCCTAATACTGTATCTGAAGTCTCTTTTATATAGACCTTAGTGGTCCCCAAATACTGTATCTGAAGTCTCTTTTATATAGACCTTAGTGGTCCCCAAATACTGTATCTGAAGCCTAACAACACATCTCTTCTGACTGCACCTTGGATTAGTGTTTCTCAATCTTTTTTCAATAATGTTGCCCCTTTGTACTGTGTTTTTAAGCCATGTACCCCTAACCAGCATGAATAATTTTTGGTAGAAAAAAAAAAAAAGCCTATATAAAGAGAAAGAATACAGCGATGTCAGATGAAAAGGCAAAATAGGTTACTGGAAGACTACGGGAGGTGGAAGAACAGCTCCCATGTGTGGTTGACCATCCTGGATTGGAGCCTGTCTGGCTCAATGTCTACTCGCTGCAGAGTGCTGGCCAAATCTACAGAGCTGACTATGGTCCTCTACGTTTGAGAGGAATACACCAGTAAGTTGTGCTTTGTTACAGAAGTTAACATAATAAATAAAGTCTCGAGTTTTGACTGTTGATTCCACCAACAAATCTTGTGCCTAATTTTAATTCAATAGTGTAGACCGGTTGGTATCAAACTCAATCTCACTAAGGGCCACACTAGAACATGATAATCACTTCAGGGAGGGGCCAGACACATAGAGCTTATTGACATGCTTTGAATAATCGAAAGAGTCAAATATTTGGGATTGTTTTATTGCATGTTTTTACATACTTTCACATTTGGCCCACACAAAGCCCTAAAAAAAGCTGTCCTTGGGTGGCCGTTTGGTTTTGCTCCTCGACGCAGTGGGCCGTGGGTTCGACTCCAACCTGCGGCCCCTTTGCTACATCTCATTCCCCCCTCTCTCTCTCTCCCCTTACATGTCTTCAGCTGTCCTGTCAAAAAAAGGCTGAAAAATAATCTTTAAAAATAAAGAAAGCTGTCCTAGAATTGAGCAAATCAAGTAAAACAATGCATTCTGGTTACATTTTTAAAAAGTAGGCTACCCCGACTCAGTACCACCGGTTTCACAGGCCTGAATTTGGGAATTTCTGAGTCTCGAACCTAAATAGTTGGGCCGGATCCAAATTTGGGAAGGGCCGGATTTGACACACGTGGTGTCAAGATTTATTTACATCAGACGAGAAAGACAAACCAATGAGAAATCTCTGCAGTCGCTAGTCGGTATCACTCCTATCAGTCCTTTGTGAGCTGGTGCTGGGGGCCTCCTGGGGGACGCAGGATCCGGGTCCTGATTCCAGCTTGCGTTTCCTGATGAGGAAGGCCACTACGTGGGGTTCAAACCGTCCGGCTTCTCGTACTGCCCCGATAGGTCCTCTGGGACAGGGATGGCCAACAGCGCAGCGGTGTATGGCGTAGGGTTGACGAAGACTTTCTCAAAAATGAGGTCCATCATGTCAGCGACATAACCTGCATCATAAAACACAAGCTCTTTTTAATTGGTTGGGTTTTGTTTTTTTTCCTGCTTTTTCTTTTTTTTTTTTTTTTTTAAAAAAGGTCCCATGACATGGTGCTCTTTGGATGCTTTTATATAGACCTTAGTGGTCCCCTAATACTGTATCTGAAGTCTCTTTTATATAGACCTTAGTGGTCCCCTAATACTGTATCTGAAGTCTCTTTTATATAGGCCTTAGTGGTCCCCTAATACTGTATCTGAAGTCTCTTTTATATAGACCTTAGTGGTCCCCTAATACTGTATCTGAAGTCTGTTTTATATAGACCTTAGTGGTCCCCTAATACTGTATCTGAAGTCTCTTTTATATAGACCTTAGTGGTCCCCTAATACTGTATCTGAAGTCTCTTTTATATAGACCTTAGTGGTCCCCTAATACTGTATCTGAAGTCTCTTTTATATAGACCTTAGTGGTCCCCTAATACTGTATCTGAAGTCTCTTTTATATAGACCTTAGTGGTCCCCTAATACTGTATCTGAAGTCTGTTTTATATAGTCCTTAGTGGTCCCCTAATACTGTATCTGAAGTCTCTTTTATATAGGCCTTAGTGGTCCCCTAATACTGTATCTGAAGTCTGTTTTATATAGTCCTTAGTGGTCCCCTAATACTGTATCTGAAGTCTGTTTTATATAGACCTTAGTGGTCCCCTAATACTGTATCTGAAGTCTCTTTTATATAGACCTTAGTGGTCCCCTAATACTGTATCTGAAGTCTCTTTTATATAGACCTTAGTGGTCCCCTAATACTGTATCTGAAGTCTCTTTTATATAGACCTTAGTGGTCCCCTAATACTGTATCTGAAGTCTCTTTTATATAGACTCAAGTCTCTTTATATGACGTAGCACTAAGAGCGACTACGGTAGTGAGTAGTATGAAAGGCCGAAATTCAAAGTAGGGAGGCTGGTTGGGGGGGGGGGGGTTGGATGGGTCAAACAACACAGGACTTACACCCAGGAGACCGGGGATCGGGTCCCGCGTGTCACGTTTCCTAAACCCGGTTTGTACGGTGGCCCTGAAGTGCAAATCACAACAGCAAATAGGAAAACACAACAGCAAATATGAAATTTTATGATTTGTTGAAATGTTTTCCTATTTGCCGTTGTGTTTTATGATTTGCTGTTGCGTTTTTCTATTTGCTGTTGTGATTTGCACTTCAGGGCCACCGTACAACCGTCCCGTTCTTCCCACGTGTCACGGAAACGTAAGCCCACCCACGACCTCTTCCTTAAGCGCATTATGTGACGCTAAAGGAGACTGTTAGCGTCAATAAAAACGACAAAGGCACCTGACCAAGCGTCCGTATTTTACCAGATGGGAGTGAGAATGTGTTGTTGAAATACATTTTAGAATTCCATAATATGTGTTTATTGATTTGAACCCTTACCAAAGGTGGGCTGTGTCTTTTGAGGGTTAGCTCTGCACTCTCCCTTCCTAGCCTTGGGAAAGGAGATTTCCAAGAGAGGTACACCTTCCTCCGTTTCGGCCTGTGGTCGGTCCGCATTCTCATTATAATGCATAGCAGCCAGGTAGAGTCTGGAAGGACAAGAGTAAACGGGTTAAAGGTGCAGTATGTAAGCCTTATAAAACTACCTTTCTGTCATATCTGCTGAAACTGACCCTATGTTCCAGTAGAACTACATGAAGCAGGTCATTTAAAATAAATCCTGCTCCTCTGGCACCACCTACAGCCTGGAGTGTGAATTACAAAAATCTACCGCTCCCTGTTCAGATGCACCAATCAGGGCCGGGGATGTCTAACTGCATGTCAATCACTGTTCATGTACAAGCATTCATTCTCCCTAGTGGGGGGAGGGGCTTAGGAGACCGTTTGGGCTTCAGCAAAAACAGGGGAAGGGCTGGGAAGTGGGCTAAGTTCTGGATCTTCACAATCCTACCTACAGCACCTTTAAGATTGACAGATATTTAAGCCTACAATTCCCAAAAGTATGAAGCAAACAAACTCTCTTTCACCTGCACAGCATTCCAATAAAGGAAAAGACAACATTCTTTGGGGCAAAACGAAGGACGACGGCACGGAAAGCCTCCAACCATGACGTCTGGTGGTGGGGGCTCAGATTTGCAACATCCTTCAGCGTTCTTTTGTTTGTCAGCAACTTCTCCAACTTGTAGAAAGCTGGAGTTGCTGCAGACAATAAGAAAATATCATATTAGAAAACAATACAGTACAGAATATTACAGCAATGATCTCTGGTACATTTCTGAAAGTGACACTTAGCCTGTACATTGATGAACTACCTGCTTGGAGCCATTTCCTCTTGTCAGTTGTCTTGCGGATCACATGCTCGCACTCGGGGTAAAGAGGATCCTCGTGTGTGTGGACATCTCGAACATGGTTCAGGACCGCGGTCCACTTTGCGATTCTCTCTGGCCCGGAGGTTGAGCCAGCTGCCGTCCAGTATATGTGGTCGTTGATGCTTTTCATCCACTTCTTGAGCTCCTCACAGTCTTTCTGCTTACTGATTGCTTCCAGTTTCTTCGAAATTCCTACAATGAAGGCAAAATACAAAGCATGTGTTACCATTTACTCATAGTGTCACAATTTCACAGTAAGGAAAAGTCTTTTCACCAAATGGGAGCTTTACGCAAGCTTAAAAAAAACTCCAACATCAGGTCCTTCTCACCAAAAAGGATATCACTAACAACTCAAAGAAAGGAAAAGGCTGGAGCAAAACTGATAGATTGTGTTTGGTATAATGGACTATGGACATCAATCCGCTCTAGGGGTGTAAGAAAAAAATCGATACACTTGAGTATCGCAATATTTTATTTTGCAATACTGTATTGATTTCCAAAAACGCAATAACGATTTATTTTTTTAAATAATTTTTTAAGTTTACGTGCAAAAATATTCATGTAAGACAGTGGTTCACGTTAATGTTGTGTTTAAACCCCCTACCGCTAGATGGCTATGCTGAGACGCACCACTAGTGTCCTCGCCTAGCAGTGCTTAACAGTGCCTAACACAGTAAGGATAGCAGGGGCCTAACAGTGCCTAACAGTCGCGTGAGCTAAGGGCTTACAGAGTCTAACAGTGCGTAGCAGGGCCTAACAGTGCGTAGCAGGGCCTAACAGTGCGTAGCAGGGCCTAACAGTGCCTAACAGTGCGTAGCAGGGCCTAACAGTGCCTAACAGGGCCTAGCAGGGCCTAGCAGGGCCTAACAGTGCCTAGCAGGGCCTAACAGTGCCTAACAGGGCCTAGCAGGGCCTAACAGTGCCTAACAGTGCGTAGCAGGGCCTAACAGTGCCTAACAGTGCGTAGCAGGGCCTAACAGTGCCTAGTAGTGCGTAGCAGGGCCTAACAGTGCCTAGCAGGGCCTGACTTTTTGCTAGAAGCTAACAACGTAGCTATGGCTGACCTTTGGCCTACTTTAGCATATAAACATTAGCTCACTAAGAACCTGGGAACCACAATCCCAAACTGGCAGTTTGATTTTCTGTGTACTGAATTGTTTACCTAAAGTAAACTTTATGCACATCAAGTCCTTTTTTAAATATTAGTTTTTCGAAAAGTATACTTATATATATTGCTATATATTGAATCGTGACCCATGTATCGTGATAGGCATCGTATCACCAGATTCTTGCCAATACACAGCCCTACTCCGCTCCATATCAGCACTGACAATATACCTTTCGCCATGTGCCGGACATCGTAGTAATGGGTTATGTTTCTCTCCCTGAGGAACTGCTGTACTCGTGGATGACGGTCAGTCACAACGCAATCAAGGTTGACGCCACGCGACTCCAGTAATGCCAGACTCCTCGTCAGGCCCTCCTTTTCCATGTGGCAGCTACCACCAACCTCGTTGCTCTGTTAACACAGAAAAACAATATATGAATAGAAAATGCATTATAGACTTTTCATTTTCAAATAACGACCGCTTTACAAAATCAATTTGGACAACTCACCTGAACCAACTGAATGTCCACAACGGTGTTAGCATGGAGATCCATCATTGTATAGCTCCCATACTTTGCAGAGTGGCCTGTTTTTGTTCAAAGAGTGACATTAGTAATAATTTCTCAATACTTTGGTATTATGTCTGGCATTTTAATTAGGTCACTCCTTTTAAAAAGGTGCTGTAGGTAGGACTGTGAAGATCCAGGATTAGCCAAAGGATTTGAACATCGACAACTTCTCAGTCCCTCCCCCCCCTTCTCGCTAAACCCCAAAACCGTCTACTAAGCCCCTCCCCACGAGGGAGAATGAATGCGTGTGCATGAGCAGTGATTGACACACAGTTAAGACACCTCCCCCTGGCCCTGATTGGTGCATCTGAACAGTTAGACACACCCCCTGGCCCTGATTAGTGTATTAGAACAGTTAGACACCCCCCCCTGACCCTGATTGGTGCATCTGAAGAGTTAGACACTCCCCCTGGCCCTGATTGGTGCATCTGAACAGTTAGACACACCCTCTGGCCCTGATTAGTGTATTAGAACAGTTAGACACCCCCCCCTGACCCTGATTGGTGCATCTGAACAGTTAGACACCCCCCCCCTGGCCCTGATTGGTGCATCTGAAGAGTTAGACACTCCCCCTGGCCCTGATTGGTGCATCTGAACAGTTAGACACACCCCCTGGCCCTGATTAGTGTATTAGAACAGTTAGACACCCCCCCTGGCCCTGATTGGTGCATCTGAACAGTTAGACACACCCCCTGGCCCTGATTAGTGCATTAGAACAGTTAGACACCCCCCCTGACCCTGATTGGTGCATCTGAACAGTTAGACACCCCCACTGGCCCTGATTGGTGCATCTGAAGAGTTAGACACCCCCCCCCTGACCCTGATTGGTGCATCTGAAGAGTTAGACACTCCCCCTGGCCCTGATTGGTGCATCTGAACAGGGAGCAGTGGATTTTTGCAAATCCCACTCCAGGCTGTAGGTGAAGCCAGAGGAGCTAGATTTATTTTAAATGACCTACTTCATGTAGTTCTACTGCAACATAGGGTCAGTTTCAGCAAATATGACAGAAAGGTAGTTTTATAAGTCTTACCTACTGCACCTTTAACTTCAAACTAAATCTAACCCCTTGTATAAACTACACTTTTTCAGTAAAGTATCAATACCTGGGGAGTCAGCTCTCATGTCACCACCAAGGATCACTTTTTCCTCCTGACTTAGTCGCTGCACATTCACATCCTGCGTGACTTTCCAGTGGTGAACAACTGCCGGCTCAACGAAAGCTCTGGCGTGGCGGCGAAATGTTTCATGCCCAAACAACTGTAGCTTCATTGCCTTAAAAACCTGTTGGCGTAGGGAGGATAAATGATACATGCAATTTGATCTACACTGGAGTCATTCACAGTCAAAGTAACTACAGTCGCACATGGTTTACCTGTTCGATTTGTGTGAAAGATGCCCCGCTCAGGTACATGGCGGCAGAGAGGTGCAGATCTCCAGCGGGCGTGCTCCCCAGGACGGGCTGGCTATTCCACTGCCTTGTGAACGTGCAATGGGGGCACCGCTGCTTCACAGACAGGAAGGTCCCCAGCCTTTGGGTCCTCACATCACATGCCCGCGTGCAGACTGGACATACATTAAACAACTCCATGATGCTGTTCTCGTACACTATGTACTTTTTGCTGTTGTGGGTGGGAGCGGACGAATCTTCTCTATATTAAACCACAAAGAAAGGAAAACTCATTTTGAGGTAAACAGACTGGAGGACATGCGCTCTCCCTCACAGGTCACGACTCATGAAAAAAAAAAAAAGAGTGAAACAAGTAAAATAAAAAGACACTGGATAAACTCCGCTACTGTGTGTTTATTTAAAGTGCCCATATTATGAAAAAAACACTTTTTCTGGTGATTTGGGGTGTTCTTTTGTGTCTCTGGTGCTTCCACACACATACAAACTTTGAATAAATCCATCCATGCTGTTTTGAGTGAGATCTGGTTTCTGAATGTGTCCTGCCTTCAGTCTCCTGGTGAGCTGTTCAAAACGAGGTGGCTAACCACAACCGTTAGCTCGTAGCGTTAGCATGCTAACGCTAATGCTAACACTAGCATGGTACCTCGTTCTCAATAGCAAAGCACTGCTACAACACACACAAGTTCACCATAATCTACAAAAGAACTACTTGCATGTGCTCCCTCATTTAGAAGTCTCCCAGCTAATCCTGCCTTGTAACTGACCAAAGTTGGAGAAACAGGCTTTCTTTTACTGTCTCTAGAGTTAGCTAGCTGACATGCTCTACATCTGAGCTACTGAGCATGTGCGAGTGCAATCAAAGATAGTACAGAAGAAGAAGATGAAAAGAGGTCTCACTCTGTAGCTAAAACAGAAACCAGGTGAAAAGAGGATCTGCAGCAGTGAGAGAGAGCTGTGCAGTACAACTAAAATATGGTGTTTTTTTAAAATTAAACCATGTAAACCTATTCTGGTACAACCTTAAAATACAGTTATGAACCTGAAAATGAGCATAATATGGGCGCTTTAAAGCTAGGCCTAGATTGTGTAAGAATGTCTCCCATCTAGCGGTGAAATTGTATACGACAACCAACTGAATATTACTTTCTAGCCCCTCCTCCTACGGTGGCCGAACCGGAAATGATCTCTTAGTATCTCCATCGTTTCCACGCAGCTATTCTAGCCACTCCAATATTAACGTTGGTCTTGTTGGCAAGTAATCTCCCTCTGGCATTCGGCACGTTGCCACTGGGTGTAAGAAGGCGAAAGATGGAGGTATGTCCCTCTTTGGGTAATGTATTATAAAGATGGAGGTATGTCCCTCTTTGGGTAATGTATTATAAAGATGGAGGTATGTCCCTCTTTGGTTAATGTATTATAAAGATGGAGGTATGTCCCTCTGTGGGTAATGTATTATAAAGATGGAGGTATGTCCCTCTTTGGTTAATGTATTATAAAGATGGAGGTATGTCCCTCTTTGGTTAATGTATTATAAAGATGGAGGTGTGTCCCTCTTTGGTTAATGTATTATAAAGATGGAGGTATGTCCCTCTTTGGTTAATGTATTATAAAGATGGAGGTATGTCCCTCTTTGGTTAATGTATTATAAAGATGGAGTTATGTCTCTCTTTGGATAATGTATTATAAAGATGGAGGTATGTCCCTCTTTGGTTAATGTATTATAAAGATGGAGTTATGTCTCTCTTTGGTTAATGTATTATAAAGATGGAGGTATGTCTCTCTTTGGTTAATGTATTATAAAGATGGAGGTATGTCTCTCTTTGGTTAATGTATTATAAAGATGGAGGTATGTCCTTCTTTGGTTAATGTATTATAAAGATGGAGGTATGTCTCTCTTTGGTTAATGTATTTTAAAGATGGAGGTATGTCCTTCTTTGGTTAATGTATTATAAAGATGGAGGTATGTCTCTCTTTGGTTAATGTATTTTAAAGATGGAGGTATGTCTCTCTTTGGTTAATGTATTTTAAAGATGGAGGTATGTCTCTCTTTGGTTAATGTATTATAAAGATGGAGGTATGTCCCTCTTTGGTTAATGTATTTTAAAGATGGAGGTATGTCTCTCTTTGGCTAATGTATTTTATTTGTTTATTATAATGTATAATTATTTGCACTTATCAATGTACGACCATTCTTACGCTCTGATACCAACGTTTTCTGAATCCCACGTGAAGCCTGTCCTAAGATGATTTTTGCGCTCATATCTGTGCTGGTTTCTACGTTAGGTTGATAATAGTGCTGTCAAATGATTAAACTATTTAATCGCGATTAATCGCATTAATGTCATAGTTAACTCGCAATTAATCGCACATTTTTATCTACTTTAAAAACGGTGCCTGAAGCAAAAGAAAGAGATATATATATATATATATTTAAAAAAGGAACACCTTGTTCACTTGTATTTGTCTGTTCAAAAATATAAAACAATAAAAAGTTGATCTTAAAAAAAAAAAAGGAGCACAAAACGGTGAAAACAACCACTGGGTGGGAAAAGGGTATTTTACAATTACAGTGAATGCACCACGAGGCTGGCGAGGCGAGCAACATGACATCATGACTGTGTTTTTCAGACAACGGCAGCTACAGTCCGGTGTTGGAAACATCTCCGGTGAAATACAGACACACTTTACACCGTTTAGCTGTCAGCATTTTAACCTGTTTAATCCAGCTGCTAGCTAACGGTAGGCTAACGTTACCTACTGCTAAGTGCAGTGTTGACTGACTAACGGTAGGCTAACGTTACCTGCTGCTAAGTGTAGTGTTGACTGGTCTCCTGTGCGGCGATGTTTCAGTTCCCTCTAACGTCCGTTTTCAGAGCATCAGAAAGAAGCGCAGGCATCTAAGTGGCACCTAAATAAGGCACCGAAATCTGCGTTGCTATTCAGTCCGGTAGATAACGGTTGTTAAGGCACCGGTGCCGTATTAGCACCGGGTCTCGGACCCCATTCATAAGGGCGATTTTCGTCGAAAAGCGACTAGTTTGCAGGTATGTACTACTCTTTGGCTGGCTCGCAAACAAGTGCAAACAAGTGGCAGCGTGCCTGTTGTGTCTCCGGTCTAGCTAGATCCGGTGTGGTGTTGTAGTTTTTCTAACGTTACTAGTTGTTGCAACAGCATGTGAAAAAAAACTACAAAGTCTGCTGGGCCAAAAAAAACGTTAATCTCGCGATAAAGAAATTGACGCCGTTAAAATGGGTTTGCGTTAACGGTGTTAATAACATGTTAAACTGACAGCACTAGTTGATAAATGAGGGCCAATGAGCTTTCATCTGAACTGTACTTTAAACCATCACCCTGTTGGCAGCTGGTTTAATAATCTTTATGCACATAAACAATCCTAAAAGTAATGCTGTAAACTTCAACAGTGTCACTGAGACTAATCCTTTATGTTAGAATGCCATAAAATGTATAAAAAAATTATGAAAGTTCTCACGAGCCACACACACATATTCACACTCAGTAACTTACGACGTTGGTGTAGAGTCTACCGATGCTGTGATGGAGTCGGCAGGATCATAAGTAGAATCCTGTCCCTTTGAAGCTTCCACTAAAGAGCTGCCCTCCAACGGATTGTCCTCCAGCTCTTCATCGAGGTCTAGACGAGGTCTTTTGGGTGGTCTCTTTACAGGTGCCGATGACAGGCACAAAGGGTCTGCATTTGAAGGCCCCACACCGAAATCTTTGCAGGAGACAGTTGCCTGGACACCTGCGGCCAAAATTAATTTTAACGCCAGAATACGTACTAACTACATCAAAAGAAAATGTACTGAAGGTGGCAAGTACATACCTTCACTTCTAAATTGGGGTGGCGGAGTCTTTGAGGATAGCGGTGTGCCTACAGTAGGTGTTTCTAGGTGGTCTGTCTGGCAGGCAACATCCCTTGAGAGAGGCAGCTGAATGTAAGCACTTGATGTGCTGGCCTGTGTAGAGACAACAAGCTCAAATTAGTACTCAATTTATTACTTTGTATATATTCCAGGTGCAAGTTGTAAGAAAATAGAAGATAAGCATGTTTAGTGAATAAAATGAATACTTAAAATTTGATTTATACATTAAAAGGTGCACTATGAGTTCCTGCATGGTTTCAACTTGATTCAATTTAATTTTTGTCTGAAATGGTAGTCAACTCTCCTTGATCCGCTAGCTGCCTGCCACCTGTGAAAAAGCCCGGTCTCTTGAGACAACACAGGGGGTGTAAATGTCAAATAAACACTAGGGGCACACGATAGGTACCAAAATACAACAAACCACGTTCCAGCCAATCACCGACAAGATGGTTGGGGGAGGGGGTAGGGGTTAGTGACAGTTAGTCATGACAGTTACAGAAACATGGGGGGAGGGACTATTTTGTTCTGACTCTGGGGACAACAAGCAGACATGTCCCAGACGACCTGCGAGGTCTGGGTGGTTCATAGTGTAGTAGCAGATCAGAAAATGTATTTTGGACCTAAACTGTTTAGTGATTTATAAATGTTAGCTGCATAGCTAATGTTACAGCCACATTCCAAGGGTAACAAGCTAGGTAACCACATACAGTGAAGCAACAAAATTATACAGTGTTAGTTGACTTACTTGTCCCAGGTTCGTAGCTGAGCCAACGAGAGTTGGTACTGATCCAGGCTTTATCTTCAGACGTTCAGCAAGGCCAGCTCTGTATTGGCCCAAGTTGAGGAAACAGTCGTCGGTGAAATGTTTGGCGCAGACATACAAAACTTTGGGAAGTTGGGTCGGTGAATTTCCACACAAAATAAAATTAACCCACAGGTTCTTCAGAGGCTCGCGTGAAGGAACTAAAAAAAGACTTTTTTGTTCAATTGTACATCCAAACACCGAGCAACTGTTGTGCTTCGCTCGTTTGCGAACCGTGATGTCTCTCGAGGAAACAGCTACGACGCGCTCGCACGGTCGTAGCTGTTTTTCTCTACCCTGGATATCAAGAAAAATCTGTTTCTGTAAATCTCCACTCTGCGTAAACGATTTCTTACGCACTGAGCAGCTGAAAGGTTGCTCTCCTGTGTGAGTCATCATGTGTGCCTTCAGGTGTGACTTGGTCCCAAATCTGTTCCCACACTCAGAGCAGCTGAATGTTTTCTTATGTCTTGAATCATGTTTCAGAGAGTTTAAAGCTGACTGAGGTTCTCTGGTCTCCTTCCATTCAGCACTGTCATCAGTCTCAGGTTCAGAAGGGTCTCCAGTCTGGTCTTCAGTCTCTGGTTGTAATAGTGGATGTAGATATGAGTTCCTGGCTGCTTCTGGTCCTCCATAGTCCTCTCCATCAGCTTCTGTTTCAATGGGCTGAGTGTGTCTCTGATAAAACTGTGAGGACTGAGCTTCCTCTTCATCATATTCGATCTTCACAGGGACAGGAGTGAATGGGAACTTGGTGATATCAGCCTCCTCCAGCCCTTGAAGCTGCTCTCCCTCCTGACTGCTCCACAGTTCCTCCTGTTCCTCTTTGATGTGTGGGGGGGGCTCTGGCTTCTGCTGGTCCACGCTGGAGCTACACTCCTGCTGCTCCTCTTCACCAATAATCACTTTAAGAACATCTGGAGGTAAAGCTGAAACACAGACAGACGGCCGTTAATGGGAGTCTCAACAATACTTTGCTAATTAGCTGATTTCACTGTGATAGGGACGCAGCTTCATAATGAAATCATCTGATTTGTAGGGCTGCTCCCTCTTAGTTGATTAGTCAACTAATCGGTCGTTTTAGTCTTAGTCAACTTAGATTTCTTTAGTCGATTAGTCATGTTTTATGCTTTTTTCATGCTGAATGACTTATTTCCAAGAAACATCTCTGGTAAACACAAGAATTAAAGTGGTGCTTTTAGCATGACTCTTTGCGTAGAAACTCAGATTTACAGATCTGTCGATTAAATCAACTAATCGATTAGTCGATGCAATTGAATGAGTGTTAGTCGACTAAGAATTTCTTCAATCGAGCACAGCCCTACTGATTTGTCCCCAAAGGTCATCATACACAACTGAGCTGTTACACTACAACCATTAAAGGACCATTCCGGCGTAAAATGAACCTAGGTGTTAATAAAATACGTGTACCGAGTCAAACGTTCTCTGGGACATGTTTTCATGCTAACCGAATGCCTCTCTAGCGTTTAACAAGCTACCGCAAAACCGGTGGTTAGCTGCTAACGCTAGCTTTCTGGGCAGAGTTTTTAATAAACTGTCTGTACACTTACAAAGTTGTCAATGCTTCAGTTTGCATGTAGGGACCCTCATTATGCTACTGTTTAAGTGTGGTGCTATTTTGAGCCTTGTTAGTGGTAGAAAATAGTGATTTACCCTCTGCCTGTCAAAAAACTGAAAAACAATCCCAGAGGAAAAGTTACTCAGCCATAACCAGTGTTGTAACGTAGCAAAGTACAAATACTTCTATACTGTACTTAACAAGGGTGTCACGATTTCGATTTTAAATCGAAATTAAGCTACAATCTTGAATATCGAATAAAAAAAATGGAATAGTCGAAACTGCCACACCCCCATGTCACGTCCGGTCAGTTTGCCAAGCGGAAAAACACCCGTGTTGAAGTGCTGTGAGTCAGTCAACCTCCTCCATCGACAGAACTTGAACCCCCTCCTCTTTCACTGAAGTCGCCGGTGTGGAAGTATTTTGGATTTCCAGTGAGTTAAAAAACACACAGTTTGGAAGCTCTGCTATGTACCATATTCTGTGTGTTTACCATTGCACATTAGCCTAGCAGCTAGCAGAGATTCCTTCTGCTTATAGCTTTATCCCGACAAAACCGCACTGTTGAATTTCAGCCTGCATGCACGTTTTGTAGCCTAAACAGAGCAGCTTACAGTATATTGGTTATATTAGAGAGAGCAACAAGTTAGTGGACTGCCGAGTCGCCCTCTCTGCTCTCTTGCTCAGCCACTGTGTGCTGCGGAGCGTCTGCCCTGGCATTGTCGGCAAACTATTTTTTTTTTACTTAATTGATAAATTGTCAAGTTTCCAATTAACTGAAGATATGTGACATTATGTTGTTAATACTAAATGTTTTAAATTTGACAATGTAGTGTGGCACATTGCAAACTAAGGTCAGATATTATATTGCATAAAAGTCTAGTCTAAAAATAAATTATGTAAAAAAAACTTGAGAATTGAGTCGAATCGTGACCTTAGAATTGAAAATGTAATCGAATCGAGGATTTGGAGAACACCCCTAGTACTTAAAGGAACATGCCGACTTATTGGGACTTTATCTTATTCACTGTAACCCCCAGAGTTAGACTAGTCCATACAGACCCTTCTCATCTCCGTGCGTGCTGTAACGCTGTCTGACGGCTCCAGCATTAGCTTAGCCTAGCACAGATCCTGCAGGTAACTGGTTCCAACTAGCCTACTGCTCCGAATAAGTGACAAAATAACACTAACATGTTCCTATTTACATGTTGTGATTTGCATAGTCACAGCGTGTACAAATAACAAGGTCACATGAGACAGTGCTACTTGGGCGGAGTGATATGCTTGCGGCACCCGAGAAGCCCAGAGCAGCTTTGCCTTTCTGAGAATATAGTTCCCAGTTTATATTCGGTTAGAAGATGGCTGTGTCTCATGTGACCTTGTTATTTGTACACCCTGTGACTCTACAAATCACAACATGTAAATAGGAACATGTAGGCATTATTTTGTCACCTATTTGGAGCAGTAGGCTAGTTGGAACCAGTTACCTGCAGGATCTGTGCTAGGCTAAGCTAACGCTGGGGGCGTCAGACAGCATTACAGCACGCACGGAGATGAGAAGGGTATGTATGGACTAGTCTAACTCTGGGGGTTACAGTGAATAAGATAAAGTCCCAATAAGTCGGCGTGTTCCTGTAAGTAGAATTTTTACGTATCTGTACTTTACTTCGTTATTTATATTTTTCCGGAAACTTTTACTTTTCTAAATAAATAAAATTTATACTTTCACTCCACTACATTTCCCCTCAGCATCTTAGTTGCTCGTTACTACAAAATAAAAATCAGAAGAAATGTGTTACACTGGAAAAAAAAAAAAGCTGATTTCATGTAGTTGGATTACTCTCTGTGTGTTGTAGGAAAACATGGTTTTGGGAGTCTTGAGACAGTGCAGCTGTTCTTCTAGAATGTAAAGAGTGTAAAAGAAAAGTAGTGCTTGTTAGAGGGACAGGGCGAGGGGAGTTGAGGCTTTCTGTTTTCTCTTTGTTAGGACACAGTGAGGAACGTGTGCGGGACTGGACGCAAGAATCTATAGGAGGAATATTATGGTGTGTAGAAGCTGCTGAGCAACACGTTGCCTGGGAAACGTGTTCTGTTTTAAAACCGGAAACCGTTCACAGCTGCTTTCAAGGACAAACAGAAATTTCAATGAGTCTCCTGATATAAAACCCGTTAGCTTCAGGAGGTAGCTGCAAGCGGCTAACAGGCTAACGTTAGCTTAGCGTGATTATTAGAGCAGTTAGAGAGCAGACTAACCTTCTCACTCTCACACACACACACACACACACACACACACACACACACACACACACACACACACACACACACACACTTTTAAATTTAAGCTAAAGTTAGCACGCCGATATATAGCCCGTTAGTTTGAGGAGCTAGCTGCATGCTAGCAGCTACCAGGCTAGCGTTAGCTTAGCGTGATTGTGAGAGCAGTTAGACTGTCAGACTAACCTTCTCCCCTGGGCTTGGTCTCCTCCGTGTGTTCCCGGTGTCGCTCCATCTCTGATCAACAAACTAAGAAACGCTGTTTGGGACTCCCTGATCTGGATTCAGCTAACGGCTTCTCTCCTCACCGCTCCGACTGCTCAGCACGGGCAAACAACAACAAACACCACTTCCGGCGGGACCGCTGTCAAAATAAAAGCCCCGTTTTTCTATTTTCACTTTTTTTTTATTTCTTTTTTTATTTCTTTCATGAGGATATATTTTGTTACATTTAGGAACCCTGTTTTACTATTGTAACTTTTTAAACTGTAAATATTATTAGAAAATTATATATATCCGATTGATTTATATTTATTTAGATATGTTTATAGACGATAGTTTGATAACCTATATTTGATGTATTACACACACACACACACACACACACACACACACACACACACACACACACACACACACACACACACACACACAGTTCTGGAAGAAGTAATCAGATCCTTTACTGCAGTAAAAGCACTAATACCACACTGTAAAAATACTCTGTTACAGTTAAAGTCCTGCAGTATTAAAACATTGTAGAAAGTGTAAAGGATCCAACCAGGTGTGTGTTTAATGGTCTCATCATCTCAGCTGGACTTGTAGCCGTTATATTGTCGGCTAGTTTACTTTATAATAAAACATCAGATTTTATAAACTAAATGTGTTCTGTGTGCAGGAATCTTAATGTGTAAAGTAACTAGTAACTAAAGCTGTAACAGATGAATGTAGTGGAGTAACTAAAGTAACTAGTAACTAAAGCTGGAACAGATGAATGTAGTGGAGTAACTAAAGTAACTAGTAACTAAAGCTGGAACAGATGAATGTAGTGGAGTAAAAAGTACAATATTTCTCTCTGAAATGTAGCGGAGTAGAAGCAGAAAGTGCAATAAGTCACACTTAATTTTAAATACCAATAAGACCAAAGAAATGTCCATAGATTTTAGAAAGTCACATCAATCCACCGACACTTTTATCAATTGGGGTATATTCAGATTCAGGTTGTTATAAACTACAAATACCTTGGCATTGTACTGGACAACAAGCTTAAATCGAACTCATGGACTGATCTTTTGCACACTAAGACACAGCAAAGAATGTACTTTTTAAAGAAACTGCTTGTTTTTAATGTCAATAACAAAATGCTCCAAATGTTTTATACAGCTTTCATTGACAGTGTTTTAACTCGAAAAAGTCAATCAGAAAAACAGTTACAACTGCCAGCAATATACTTGGGATAACACTACCGAGCATTGAACACATTTACAAAGACAGACTGGTGAGAAAGGCCAATAACATGTTTTATGTGACTACCCGGCATCTCATTTTAAACTACTGCCATCTAGGCATCGTTTCTGCCCTTCTGACAAAGAACAGATCCAAATTCTCTTTTGTACCATAAGCCATAAAAGCCTTAAATCACTCAAAATAAGCTAGATGTCCAGCTGGCCTGGTCATACCCAAGGGTGTATAGTGTAGTGTAGTGTGTGATGTATATTCTTCCTGTTAAGTCTGTCGGTGTCTGATGTAAGGACTATTTGTTTGTGTCATATGTCTGATGTCCTGTCATGAAGTGCCTCGCGACTGTGCCGCCAACCCAACTGCCCCCACGGGGACAATAAAGTTATCTACTACTATTTGGACTGAAGTACAGTACTGGAGTAAATGTACTTAGTTACATTCCACCCCTGATAATAAAGAGGCGTTGTTTACTTCATAGGCTGTGTACCTGTTAGGGTTGTGCCGATGGACGATATCATCGATATCATCGTCCATCGTGATGTCCCCCCGGTCAAACACACTAATCCTAGTCGCGGGCGCTGGACGGGAAACTGACAAGTGCGTCGGTCTTAAACTAGCAAAGACAAGACATAGGGCTCCTTAAGTGGAAGCTACTTTTTCCCCCTTTACGTGCAACCTATTTGTGAAAAAGACAATCGCTTTGAGCAGACTGGATTGGCTGTAGTGATACATTCTCTCTCTCTCTCTGTCAGCTGCAGCTCGCTCTACCTTCTAGTAACGTTGGACACAGCGGTCGAGTGAGAGAGAAAAAAGCTATCACACTTTCCTTTCTCCCCTCGTTGGACTAAGTTTGCCGACACTACTGTCTGTGTGCGTGCATCAATAAGTCAGTCTGAGGTCCTGTAGGTACGGGACGATGTTATGCAGGATTTATGTTAGCAACAGGCTAATTCACGAGGGTGCTATTTTATGTGTGAGCTAATATTGCACATCTGTTCATGTGCGCTGCAAGAGTTATGTTTCTGTTTATTGAATGCGTTATTCAGTGCAAACATAACCGTGAATGTAGTTTAAACTCAGTAATGATGGTATGTTAGGTTATTACTGTCGCTCTGTTGAAGGCAGACGTCCCACTGTACTGTCGTTACGCAGATCAGGACATCTGATTGATTTTACTGCACCGTACTTAAGTGAAAGTAGGTCATGTTGTAAAACCTACCAGCAGGTCACCATTCACCATTTATGTAAAGCTACCAGCTACCCCCCCCGGGCCCGACAACGATATCATCGTCCATCACGATGTTTTACTGTAAACATCGTCAACTGCCAATTTAGGGGACATCGCCCAACCCTAGTACCTGTGTTATGACATCATCTGGGTCACATGACAGTCAGAAATAACCAAAAGACTTACACTGGAATTCATTCAAACTTTAATTTGTTTAAATAAATAAATGTTTTCAAATTTGACAGAAAGAGACCTTTTTATTGTTAATCACAATTATATCAGAGACAATTATATGTAGAGAACCATGTTGAAGTGTTCCAGTACAATGTGTTGGATGTGTGTAGTAGTTTCTGTGTTGGTGGGCCATAGTCGTTGCATGTTGAGCCCAGTAGAGGGCAGCACATACCAATATATTATAGCAGGCTGAGGTAATGATAGATAGATAGATAGATAGATAGATAGATAGATAGATAGATAGATAGATAGATAGATAGATAGATAGATAGATAGATAGATAGATAGATAGATAGATAGATAGATAGGCCCGAAATCCCTCACAAAGAACACCCATAACTTCTGTCTCCCTGTCAACAACTCCACCCTGTCTCCATCCCCACACATCCGTAACCAGGGAGTCATCTTCGACAGCAACCTCACTTTTGAAAACCACATCAACCAAATAACCAGAACTGCCTTCTTTCACCTCAAAAACATTGCCCGTCTCCGCCCATCACTCCCCTTCTTTGATTCACGCCTTCATCACTTCCAGAATTGACTAATGCAACAGCATCGTCTATGGTTCACCTGCAAAAGCCTTAAATAAACTCCAATACATCCAAAACAGAGCTTTCACCATTGCAGCCCCCTCCCTCTGGACCTCCCTACCCATACACATCCGTGACTGTACTGACCTGGACACATTCAAAACACACCTCTTCAGATTAGCTTTCACTGTTTTTAATTGCTTCTAATGTGCTTGTTTTATGGGTTGGTTTTATTGCTTATCTGTTTTTAATGTGATATACAGTATGTACTGGTTTTACTGTAAAGTGTCTGAGTACCATGAAAAGTGCTATATAAAATGTATTATTATTAAAATTATAATAATAATAATAATAATAATAATAATAATAATAATAATAGATAGACTCCCAAATTGGGAAATTTCAGTCCTACAGCAAGAAAATATCAGACACACAGGACACATACAGAATATACATGAAATAATAAATAGGATAAAATACAAGAACAAATATTCACTCACTCATTACTCAAACTCAGCTTCTGACTGGCTAGTAGTCCTTACCTAGCTACTGCCAGGGCACGCCCTCATACTCTGCTTCTGACTGGCTAGTAGTCCTTACCTAGCTACTGCCAGGGCACGCCCTCATACTCTGCTTCTGACTGGCTAGTAGTCCTTAACTAGCTACTGAGCATATGCGACTCCGAACAAAGATGGAAGAGAAGTGAGATGTCTCACACTGTAGCTAAAACAGAGAGCTCAACACACAGGGTGAAAAGAGGACTCAACCCTGAAAGCCACAGGAACTTAGTTTGGCGAGAAAGATATGATTAACTTCTTGGAAAGCTTTTGATGAATACAGAAACATTCCTTCTGTGTATTCACGGTTATATAGGGCAGATGTAATCCTATCAATAAGTTGTAAAATAGTCAAAAAAATCTATGTGGCTCTCCTTCCAATCAGCACTATCATCAGTCTCAGGATCAGAAGAGTCTCCAGTCTGGTCTTCAGTCTCTGGTTGTAAAAGTGAATGTGAGATCCTGGCTGGTTCTGGTCCTCCACAGTCCTCTCCATCAGCTTCTGTTTCCATCGGACCAACACATTTATGTCTTTTGACATCAGAACACCAGGCAAATCTTTTGTTACAAACACTGCAGCTGAATTTTTTCTCTCCTGTGTGGACTACGGCCATGTGTGACCGTAAATTTCCTCTCCGTGTAAAAGATTTCTTACAGACTGAGCAGCTGAAAAGTTTAAGCCTGTATGAGTTAACATGTGTTGTTTCAGATGGTCCTTGCGCGAAAACCTTTTATCACAAACTAAGCAGCTGAAAGGTTTTTCTCCTGTGTGGATTCTCACGTGTTTCTGTAAATCTCCACTCTGTGTAAAAGATTTATTACAAGCTGAGCAGCTGAAAGGTTTTTCTCCTGTGTGAGTTCTCATGTGTTTCTGTAAATCTCCACTCTGTGTAAAAGATTTATTACAAGCTGAGCAGCTGAAAGGCTTCTCTCCTGTGTGAGTTATCATGTGTCTATTCAGACTTCCCTTGGAGACAAATCTCCTCCCACACTCAGAGCAGCTGAATCGTTTCTTACATCTTGTATCATGTTTCAGAGAGTTTAAAGCCGACTGAGGTTCTCTGGTCTCCTTCCAATCAGCACTGTCATCAGTCTCAGGTTCAGAAGAGTCTCCAGTCTGGTCTTCATTCTCTGGTTGTAAAAGTGGATGTGGATGTGAGTTCCTGGCTGGTTCTGGTCCTCCACAGTCCTCTCCATCAGCTTCTGTTTCCATGTGTTGAGTTTGTATCTGATGAAGCTGTGAGGACTGAGCTTCCTCTTCATCATCTTTACTCTTCACAGGGACAGGAGTGAATGGGAATTTGGTGATATCAGCCTCCTCCAGCCCTTGAAGCTGCTCTCCCTCCTGACTGCTCCACATTTCCTCCTGTTCCTCTTTAATGTGTGGGGGGGGCTCTGGCTCCTGCTGGTCCACACTGGAGCTACACTCCTGCTGCTCAGGGGGAACCTCTTCTTTATCAACCAACAGCTGCTGCACATCTGTTGGAAACACACAGAGAGAGACATTAACACAGACACAGAGAGACAGCATCAACAGTACAGAGTCTCTTAACGTGGTAAAAAAACTGGTATTTCATGTTTCTGCATTCTAAATTTCAGCCTGAGTGCTGTAAAGACTGACAATTATACCTGAGGCTAATCCTATTCTTATTTAATTTTCTGATCTGGTTTGAATCCTACTTAAAGATCAGAGACTACTTTGTGTCTGTAGATAAACATCTGAGCGGACAAATATGAAATGTGGAGTTCCCCAAGGCTCCATTCTGGGGCCTCTTCTGTTTAACATCTACATGCTTCCACTGGCTCAGAAAACAGAAGACAGTGGCACTGATTATTTGTCTATAAGCGTTAACGTTTGCTGGCTGTGTGATTACATCAACACACAGTCACATGACTTCTCAAACCTGACGGAGGTTCTCCGCTCTCCTTCAAAACGTCACAATTACGACTGAGTCCAAATCTTTCCTCCAAGCCGAGTTCAACATGGTGTTTTCCAAGCTTGAGGCAAGACTAGATAGTATCCAGACTACTGTGTTGGAGTACCAACAGCGCCTTTCGTCATTGGAGACATTTGCCAACACGAAAAGCCAAGACAATGAAGATTGTGGAGGCTAAGCTAGCTACGATGTCTGAGGTGAATGCTAAACTACAAGCTAAACTCATCGATTTTGAAAACAGACACCGAAGATATAACATTAGAATAGTCGGCCTCCCTGAGAACATTGAAGGTGCTCAGCCGACGGCTTTTTTTTTTCTCAACTCCTTGCTGAGGTTCTTGGCGACCAAATACTGGATTCAGCCCCGGAACTAGAGCTAGCTCACAGAACGTTAACCCCCGAGACCTGCGTGCTTCGTTTCCACAGGTTCCAGACCCGGGAGTTGGTTGTCCGCGATGCTTGAAGGCTTCGGGGCAAGCTGACATGCAAGGGTTCCCCGATCCACATCTCTGAGGACTACTCCCCCCGAGGTCTTTTAGCAGCGTTCCAGTTACTGGGATGTGATGAAGCAACTTTACAACCTGGGCCTCAGACCTACGCTGCGCTACCCTGCCATGTTGTTTATTAGGGCCGGAGACAGACTGAAACGGATCGCTTCTCCTTAGGCTGCCCGGGACTTCGTCTCCTTTCAGCACAGACGCAGTTCGGCAGCATAGTGCCTACGTTATGACTGCCTGAATAACCGGCTTTTGCTAGCTTCATGCCCTCACGAGGGCCTGATGTAGCTTGATAACTTTCGGCAATGGTTCACTGTTAGCTCCCGACATGCTAGTGCACGCTAAACTCCCGCTTCGCGATGTATTATTTTGGTAAGACTGTTTCAAAACTCATAGCTACAAGCTGCTAATGCTACCTCAGCTTCCCTTTGCTAATGTTACCTCAAGTTTTTATTATGTTTATGTATTTACGTTCCGTACTTTGAGGACTCTACTAGCCTTGGCTGGCGTTCGGCTGACACAGTCGAATTGACTCTTTGCCTGACCCAGATAGTAACACATTCCAGCTATGTTTCTGATTGACTACAGTTTAACTATACTTCTCCTGTTCAAACACATGAAACCCTTTTTGTGACTATATCCCGATATTGTTCTGATCTGTTGTTTTGGGAGTCAAGGACACTGGGAGTCCCTGTTAGTATGGGGGATTTTTGGGGATAATTGAAGGGATGTGACACATTGTTCTCATTATGTTTTGTTCACAATGTCTTTTATGTCACGAGGGGGGTGAAAAATTAAAATAAAGAAACGTCATAATTACCTTCTGTTTCCATGTGTTGAGTTTGTCTCTGATGAAGCTGTGAGGACTGAGCTTCCTCTTCATCATCTTCACTCTTCCCAGGGACAGGAGTGAATAAGAACTTGGTGATATCAGCCTCCTCCAGCCCTTGAAGCTGCTCTCCCTCCTGACTGCTCCACAGTTCCTCTTTAATGTGTGGGGGGGGCTCCGGCTCCTGCTGGTCCACACTGGAGCTACACTCCTGCTGCTCAGGGGGAACCTCTTCTTTAACCACCAACAGCTGCTCAACATCTGCAGGAAAAAGGGAAACACACACAGAGATGTTACAGAGTTGTTGTTCATGTGGACAAAAATCCAAAGTGCTGGTACTCAGTACCAGTGAGTTCCGGCCCATTTCTGGCATTGCTCTTGTCAGGGCCATCTGGAGATATCATGTGCCAGGTTTTGTGCAAATCGGACTTACTTAATTGCTCTGTAATGTTTCATGTAACGCACTCTGAATTGCCCTGTTGCTGAAATGTGCTTTATAAATAAAATTGCCTTGTCGTGCCTTACGGTCTTGGAGGAGTTCGAAAAAGTTAGTTTCCAATATATTGTGATTAAATGGGGAAAAAAATTATAGTTGTAAATGGCTGTGGCCTATATCATGAGATTCATCTCCATTCAGGGAACATGTGGATATACGTTTTATTCTCTTCATTTAAAAAAAAAAAGGTGTGATGTACGCTATGGAGTTATAGGGCAAAACATATACTTTTGCTACAGCGCCACCTAGTGGCAGAAGTGTGTCATTTTTTGTGTCCCAGGTCCCGGCAGGGTTCTGGACCAGTCCTGAAAATTACACCACCCTACTATGCATGAAAATCCAGAAATTATTCTTATTATATTTGCTTTTTTAACCATGGATGTAGAAGTATAAAGTCACTTAGCGTGAAAGACGTGTTTGATGACAGAGGAAGTGTGCAGAGGAACTCAGATCTACCCTGTCAGTGATCGCTGGGAAGCTACCTGTGAGGAGAAAGGTGACACTGACTGGACCATTTGGGTTCCTACACGCCAGGGGTGATTCTAGGATCAGACCTTTAGGGGCGCTCAGCCCCTAATGAGAATGTGACACGGATACAGTGCCTTGCAAAAGTGTTAACAACCCCAAAAAAGTTTCTGTTAACCCTTTCCTTGACAGGGTTACAGGTGCGTAGCATCGGTGACAGACACACAGGAGATTAAACATGTTTTAAACCCTTTTAACCTGTAATTGACCTCTCGCCGGCCCCTCCCCCAAAATGGCCATTGTCCAATCAAACATCATAGCAACCGTAACTATGTGAGCAGGTCCGACAAACATTGACTCCAAGCAAGATGGTGAAGCGGTGCGCCCACGGCGTTTGTAAATCGGACGCTAGATACCCCGAGAGATTGTCTGGAGGAGTTGTGTTCTTTCCTAGCCTCGTGAGAGCTTCCTGATCTGGCGAGCTCCAGTTTTCCACTCGCAGATCAGTCTGGCATCTTGAGATAGAGAAAATTTGGACCAGTTCGCCAAACGAACGGGCCAATCAGCGTTGGTTTTGAGGCGGTTTAGGTGGTGATAGACAGATGGTTTATCCAATCAGCTAACCCGTATTTTCAGACAGCGGTAGCCCTAATTCTGTTAGCCGCTCGCTAATGCTTTTTTCTCTTGGATCTTTCTTTTGGAATATGGACCAGGAACCTGAAATGGTGTCTTTTATTCCTAAATTCTCGTTACACAAACGGCAAATCTCCTTTACCGACATGTTGCTTGCATGCTGAGCTAACGAGCTATGCGTTGCCTGCAGCAGCAGGGGTAGCCTGGCTTGTGGTTGTATTTTCATACGCTTCGTGGATCTGATTGGTTGATTTGGCCCGTCTATCACCAACATAGGTGGTGATAGACAGATGGTTCATCCAATCAGCTAACCAGTAGTTTCGCCCCTTCCCAAAAGTTATGCCGAGCTAATGCGAAGCGATCCATCTGGCGGAGTCAGGTTAGTTCTTTCCATTCCCAAAGCCAAAAACACAACGTGAGCGGTGCCTACAATGGATCAAACAGTGCGGATGGCCCCACTCCCAGTTAAATGTGTCGAACATTACGAAGCATGAATACGTCTGCTCAAAGGTAGCGTTAAGGCTAACATAGGGCTGGGCGATATGGCTGAAAACTGTATCACGATATAAGTGTTTTTATTTATTTATTCATTTTTTATGACCTATTTAAAATAAGGACCAGGAGAAAAATATATTAAATTTAAACATTTTTATTTTAAACTTAACCTACCTGATTATAATCCCCTCAGTTATAAAAGCAGAAATGTCAACACAACCATGGAAATCACTCAAATAATTAAAATGTAAACATAGGTCTAAAATCACAGTGAAGAAAGAATAAGTAAGAACTGCTTAATAAGGTGTAATAAAATGGTGCAAAGTTTTAAAACTAAACATAGAAACCTGAAACCTGAGAAGAACTATTTTCTGCAGGTTTAGTGCTAGGTTGGTAACCTGGCTTCTGGACAGTGCTCAGCACGTCTGCCTCCGTTATTTCTTTGTAGTGTTTAGTAAGGCGCTGATGCAGAGTACCTCTCCATGGCGGTCTGCTGCTTGTAGTGTTTAGTAAGGTGCTGATGCAGAGTACCTCTCCGTGGCGGTCTGCTGCTTGTAGTGTTTAGTAAGGCGCTGATGCAGAGTACCTCTCCGTGGTGGTCTGCTGCTTGTAGCGTTTAGTAAGGTGCTGATGCAGAGTACCTCTCCGTGGCGGTCTGCTGCTTGTAGTGTTTAGTAAGGCGCTGATGCAGAGTACCTCTCCATGGTGGTCTGCTGCTTGTAGCGTTTAGTAAGGTGCTGATGCAGAGTACCTCTCCATGGTGGTCTGCTGCTTGTAGCGTTTAGTAAGGCGCTGATGCAGAGTACCTCTCCATGGTGGTCTGCTGCTTGTAGCGTTTAGTAAGGCGCTGATGCAGAGTACCTCTCCATGGTGGTCTGCTGCTTGTAGTGTTTAGTAAGGCGCTGATGCAGAGTACCTCTCCATGGTGGTCTGCTGCTTGTAGTGTTTAGTAAGGCGCTGATGCAGAGTACCTCTCCATGGTGGTCTGCTGCTTGTAGCGTTGAGTAAGGCGCTGATGCAGAGTACCTCTCCGTGGTGGTCTGCTGTTTGTAGTGTTTAGTAAGGCGCTGATGCAGAGTACCTCTCCATGGTGGTCTGCTGCTTGTAGTGTTTAGTAAGGCGCTGATGCAGAGTACCTCTCCATGGTGGTCTGCTGCTTGTAGTGTTTAGTAAGGCGCTGATGCAGAGTACCTCTCCATGGTGGTCTGCTGCTTGTAGTGTTTAGTAAGGCGCTGATGCAGAGTACCTCTCCATGGTGGTCTGCTGCTTGTAGTGTTTAGTAAGGCGCTGATGCAGAGTACCTCTCCATGGCGGTCTGCTGCTTGTGCGGTGTAGCAGCTGCAGATGTTGTTGGACGTTGCTGGCGAATACGGCTGTGCTCCAAAGTGTGAGCGCGGCTAAGGTGGTGAAACAAGTTTGCGGTAGTGTTGGTGGGGACGACGGTCAGACTTAAAAAATCCCCAAAACTGCCATACTGACTTTTCCTGTTTTATCAACAATTTCCTCGCTCGCTGCGGCACTCACTTTCCACTTTACGCTCCACGCCGCCGGTTCTGTTATTGTAGAATCCAACACGAGACAGCGATGTGGCGCAACCAAACATGATACTGTTACATGATTGGCTGTTAGAGTGTCACTCCCTACGTTGCTAGGTTACTAGAGAGTGAGTGCCTTTGTTCATGCAACCAAACTTGCTTCGCAACTTCTGGTTTCTTCCGAAGAAGAAAAACAAGTTATCGAACGTTTTATCGAACGCATTTTCTATTGATATTGATTACGTGTCTATCGCGATACATATCGTTATCGTTTTATCGCCCAGCCCTAGGCTAACAGCTAACTAGTTACCGTGTTGTCTAGATCTACTAACTAGAGGCAAGAACACAAATTGGACCAAAGTTATGATTACCATGGATATCATTGCCAGAATGTTAACCTACTCTCTAAGCTAAGTTTAACGAGCCCTTTAGCTTTAGCCAACATTAGTTAACATGTTAGCTAACGCTAGCTACATTAGCTGCTGTTGTGTTGGGTCTTTGAGCTCCCCAACTTCATTTTTCGTCAGTTTACAACAAAGTCGAACATAGCGCCCCAACAAGCAACTTTAAATAATTTTGTTTTTATCTTTCATGTAGCATTTGAGGTACAGGTCATGGGGTTTCTCAGATTTTGCTTGAGACCGGTAAGCATTAGCCTCGACAGTAGTCGTGTCTCCTTCATTGCGTCATTCATATTCAGTACAGGCCAAAAGTTTGGACACACCTTCTCATTCAATGTGTTTCCTTTTTATTTTCATGACTATTTACATTGTAGATTCTCACTGAAGGCATCAAAACTATGAATGAACACATATGGAATTATGTACTTAACAAAAAAGTGTGAAATAACTGAAAACATGTCTTATATTTTAGATTCCTCAAAGTAGCCACCCTTTGCTTTTTTATTAATAAAGGAAAAACTTCCACTAATGAACCCTGACAAAGCACACCTGTGAAGGTAAAACCATTTCAGGTGACTACCTCATGAAGCTCATTGAGAGAACACCAAGGGTTTGCAGAGTTATCAAAAAGCAAAGGGTGGCCACTTTGAAGAATCTAAAATATAAGACATGTTTTCAGTTATTTCACACTTTTTTGTTAAGTACATAATTCCATATGTGTTCATTCATAGTTTTGATGCCTTCAGTGAGAATCTACAATGTAAATAGTCATGAAAATAAAAAGGAAACACATTGAATGAGAAGGTGTGTCCAAACTTTTGGCCTGTACTGTATTTTGAATATATCCCTCCACTGCGTACTGTAACCCCTTTTGCCTCGATCTGGAGGATATCGCGGAGGTATCGCTCCAAAAAAGGTCACTGACACGCCCGGGTATACCTCTTCCCGTCATGGCAATCTGTCGCGCTGGTCGTGTTTGACCATTTGTTTATCGGACGTAGCAACAGTAACTAAGGGGGGGCGGGGCTCGGCGAAAGGCTAATTGTTTGTCCTCTGTTACAAACAGACAAGTTCACAAACTCTAACTTTAAGCACTAAAACTGATTAAAAAAAAAAAATGAAATTTAGGGGGGGCTTGAGCCCCCAAAAAAGGATCTAAAATCGCCAATGCTACACAAATTTAAAATTCAGGATTTGTGGACAACTTGTTGTTGTTGGTGGGAAGTTCTTTTTGTGTTTTCATTCTACTTCGTTTTTACATTTCAATGTTCTTTTATACAGCACATTTCTGCTAAACACAGGTGCGAATGATTCGAATATCTAGTTTTTGCACATTATTTTAGATTAGATTCAACTTTATTAATATTTATTTTTAAGTGCAAGGCGATATACAAAGTATAGGCAGGTGGTGTACAGACATTATAGGTAAACATACGAGATAGCCTACCTAACTACTTGTGTAGGTATATATATTTTCAAACATGTCATAAAAGATCGACATATTGCAAAATAAGCTATTACATAAAGGCCGTAACGTTCAACGTCTCTCTGAACCATGGTTGGTGCTAGATGAACCACGCTTACTTACCGGCCGGCTTCTAAATTAGTTAAAGGTCGCATGACATGCTGTACATGACCAGAGTAAGGTAAACGGAGTATATGATGATCCCTGATATTAGTGAAAGCTTTATTCTACTTGTGAAAATGCAATAAAAGAAGAATTCACTTATATTAATTCACCTTAACTGCCAAATCGGAAGCTGCGAATCGGATGCCAGCTTAAGCATCGTAAATAAAAATAGGTAAAAAAAACACAAGAGTTAAACTGACAAATCAGATTGATTCCTCTCACCGGTGTCTCCTCTGTATTACATTATTGCACTATTATGCTACTTGCACACTGGTTACTTCATATTATACATATTTCATTTAGTTATATACACTATGTACAGTATAGTAAGTAGGTTGTACATTTTATTCAACACTTATGTACGTAAACGTACATTCTTTTTCATCCCTCTAAGTATATTTTTTCAGTAGTTGTTTTGGCATTTTTATCTTTGCCATTTTATTTTTTATCTTATTTGTTCATTATTTCTAGTATATTTCTTGTTTTTTCTGTGTGCAAGTGAGTATGTATGTATGTCTGAGTAACTTGCTGCTTGTAACGGAGTCCTTTCCCCATTTGTATTTCCATCTAACAAACACACCGCAAAAACTAGGCCGTCTGTTGGGCAGTCAGACTTGTACCGACGGCCGAACAGTGAATGTTAAATGAAACCCCTAAAAAATAAACATCCTGAGTTTATAGTAAGGGCCCAAACCTGCTCTTTGTTCTTGTTATAGACACACACACACACACACACACACACACACACACACACACACACACACACACACACACACACACACACACACACACACACACACACAATTTCCATTCCACTCCATTACAGACAGAATCCCAGCTGAGATCAGATGGATTGTTTTTTTAACCAGGGCAGCAGTTTTCAGATTACATTATGTGCTTACATCATTGCAAAAGGGTTCTCGACTGTTCTCAACTAGAAAGAAGTGGCTGATCTTTAACGCAATATCAACATTGCCCATTATCAGCAACCATTCATCCAATGTCCCACAGGCCCATTCTGTTTACTAATCTGATATCATTTGAAAAGGCTGACTGAGAAAACATTGGATAACCCTTTTGCAATTATGTAAAACACACACACACACACACACACACACACACACACACACACACACACACACACACACACACACACACACACACAAAGCCTCAGTGGTTACAATACTGTGCTGTTGTATTCCAAGGTGAATATCACTACTATGTAACAATCACCAGACTCCATGTAAATAATCAGGACTTTTAGCGTGTATAGAGCCAGCATATCTCCACATGTAACTGGGTGAATTAAGGGTTTATTTCAACCAAACCAGAGTGGTGATTGTTGGAACAGTGGAAAGATGAACCAAGACGGCTTTTGATAGTTTTATTGTGTTTCTGTCCACTTTGAATGCAGTGTGTTTTACGATGATAAAAGTCCTGATTATTTACATGGAGTCTGGTGGGTTTGGCGAAGGCCTGTTGAAGAGCGAAGATTACAATAGATCTTATGAACAAATGCTTATTTCCATACGTCCTATCGTCATATCGTTGCTGAGAGAAGAGATCCCAGGAAGGAGAGAAAGATCAACTGAAGGTTTAATGACCAAACCTGCTCTGTGTAGCCGAAGCTGAGGGTTGTAAACAGCGTCCAGTAGCTCCCGTTGTCGCTCGTTCTCCTCTTTTGAACGACAAAGTTCCTCCTCGTACTCTGCTATCGTTCTTTCAAACAGCCCAAATATCTCTTCAGCAGCCGCAGTTAGTCGCTGCTCCACCAACGCTCTCAGCATCTGGACTTTACACATTTTACCTCTTTCTCAACACAGCAAAGACACTCTGCTAACACTCCTTTCTGCTAGACGCCATCTTGTTCAAATTCTGAAGTTAGCCGCATTAAGACTACAGCTTCCGGTGCAATTAGTTGCTGAGCTTCACAATAAAAGTCCGGAAGTGTTTTCCAGAGAAAGTTTTTTTTTAAAGTATCTATGAGTTCAGCTGTCAGTAGTAGCTTCTATGAATCTCTGTGGTTTGAAGTTTAGTTTCTTTCCCGCGTTCCAGTTTGTACTTTCAGATATCAGATTTATTTTACTGTTTCATGATCACAAGTTTATTCACTGCTGATATAAAACTCAACATTTTCCCAACTTTCCACTTTATTTTTTGGTCCTGGGAGGGCAGACAACACATGAAATAAAGTACAATGTACAATGTATATTAAGGGTGTCAAATGTGGCTAAAACTAACTAGGGGGCGCTATAGAGCCGACGGGCCACGCCCAAGCCGAACATATCAAATGGAAATAACTACTAGTGATAAGGCAGTGGAACAGAAGTCTAAATGAAATAATAAACACCATTTAAGATAAGATAGACTTTATTAATCCCACACTGGGGAAATTCCTCTGCTACAGCAGCCCAAAAGAAAACAATGTACATACATTAGAATAACACAAATACACATTAAGTAGACATAGGAGAAACAATATACATAACTTATAAGACATAGAAAAAATATTGTTGACTCCCAGACACTGTCGTGTTACTCCCATGACTGTCCTGGGACAGTCAGACACTGTCCTTTGACTCCAATTTCTGGACTGTGTCTGGGTGTAACAGTGACTGTCCTGGGACAGTGTCTGACTCCTCAGGACACTACTAAAAGGACAGGACAGTTTTTGCTGCCACTGCTTCTCAACTAACGACAAAAACACTGTCGGCGCGTCCACATGATACAAATCTTCCGTGATCACGCACTTAAAGTTACTTATCCAAGTCAATGTGCGTTACTATTTGTGTCATTTTCCTTAGTAAAAATATATCTTCTGCGTCTCGGCGAGTGAAGTCACATATGCGACAAGTCACGTTTTCAGCATGTGGACAGTTCACGTTTACCAGGCAGCGACAACAATGGAGGGAGGAGAGAGATGCGCGTTTTCTAGCTGGAAATACAGTCACTATTTTGAGTTTGTGTCAGCTAAAGACGGCAATATTAACGTTGGTTGTACACTCTGTGCCGGTGGCGACAAAGTGCTATCTAGCTACAAAAACACTACGTCAAATTTGATGAAACATTTGGAGTCGCAGCGCTGCAGTCAAACTTACAGAGAAAGTCCCAGCAGGTGGAGCGAAGCAGAGAGCAGGAGGCCCCCCACCACCCAAACAACGAAAGCTGGACTTCGGTGCAAAACCAGTAAGTGGGGGAAGAGTTGAAGAAGTTGGTCTGGCAGTATGTTGTAGAGGAAATGCTGCCCTTAAACACGGTTGACTGGCTCTCTTTCGTACCATAATAAACCAGATCCTACTACTGGCCACGCTGAGCTGCCTCACAGTAAACCGGTTGTCATGGTTATGTTGAGGCTGTGGGGGGGTTGTCGGCAGTTGCTGAATGTAACTAATAAAGTAACTTGTAATCTAACTTCGTTACTTTTAAAATCAAGTAATCTGTATAATAACTAAATTACTTTTAAAATCAAGTAATCTGTAAAGTAACTGAGTTACTTTTTCAAAGTAACTGTGGCAACACTGGTCCCGACTGCCCTGCCGCCGACTGAACATGTCAGGTCGGCCAAAATGAAGGCCAACAGCCCCCCAGACTGACGACAGCACTGGACACACCGAACAGATTCGAGTCACTGACCTCACCAGACTGTCAGACGGCCGATAATCTCCTTGGTGTGTCAGCATCTTAAGGTTGTCTGGTCTCCTTCCAATCAGCGCTGTCATTAGTAGGGTTGGGCATCGAGAACCGATTCCTAATCGGAATCGTTTAAAAAAATTACGATTCCATCTGTATTGGAATCGTTTGGAGGATTTGGTTTCAAATCCGATAATCACTTCCCAATTTAACATGCGCAAGTTTGGGTTTCCGTAGCAGCCAGTTGCTTGTTGTGTTGCAGCCACGGAGCACAGTAAGCGGCGCTCTAGTCTGGCTTTATTTTACGTAGAAAAAGCTGTAAAACTGCAAACCACCGTTGAATCAAAATAAAACTTTCCTCTTATTTGTGAAAATAGGCATGTGATCCGTTTCAACTCCACCCCTCAAAGAATCGGAATCGAGAATCGATAAGAACCGGAATCGAAAGGAAGAATCGGAACTGGAGTCAGAATCGTTAAAATCCAAACGATGCCCAACCCTTGTCATCAGTCTCAAGTTCAGAAGAGTCTCCAGTCTGGTCTTCAGTCTCTGGTTGTAAAAGTGGATGTGAGTTCCTGGCTGGTTCTGGTCCTCCACAGTCCTCTCCATCAGCTTCTGTTTCCATGTGTTGAGTTTGTCTCTGATGAAGCTGTGAGGACTGACCTTTCTCTTCATCATCTTCACTCTTCACAGGGACAGGAGTGAATGGGAACTTGGTGATATCAGCCTCCTCCAGCCCTTGAAGCTGCTCTCCCTCCTGACTGCTCCAGAGTTCCTCCTGTTCCTCTTTAATGTGTGGGGGGGGGGCTCTGGCTCCTGCTGGTCCACGCTGGAGCTACACTCCTGCTGCTCAGGGGGAACCTCTTCTTTAACCACCAACAGCTGCTCAACATCTGCAGGAAACAGGGAGCACACAGAGAGATTACAGAGAAGTGTTGTTGTTCATGTGGATAAAAATCCAAAGTGCTGGTACTCAGTACCAGTGAGTTCCGGCCTATTTCTGGCATTGCTTTGGTCAGGGCCATCTGGAGATATTATGGGCCAGGTATTGTGCAAATTGGACTAACTGTCTTTAGGGCTGTCAACGAATATTCTAAATTCGAATATATATTCCAATAGTTTTTAAAAAACGAATTTCAAAGGTGAAAATTAATATTCAAATAAAAAAAAATAAAAAAATGGGTGGCTACTCTGAGGAATCTAAAATATTAGAGACATGTTTTCAGTTATTTCACACTTTTTTGTTAAGTACATAATTCCATATGTGTTCATTCATAGTTTTGATGCCTTCAGTGAGAATCTACAATGTAAATAGTCATGAAAATAAAAAGGAAACACATTGAATGAGAAGGTGTGTCCAAACTTTTGGCCTGTACTGTATATACATATATATCTATGGGTCTGACGGTGCGACACATTGCAGTTCTTCTTCTACTTCTTTTTAATTGCGACTTGCAACCAGAGAAGAAGAAGCTGCATACGTTCGCGCAAAATAAAGAATGCCGGTGCATTCAGGGTGCATTACAGTCTATGGATGTATTAGATTACAGTCTATGGTCTGGTGTAGTCATTCCGGGCGCGATTTTGTTTTCTTCCTTTCGTTTTTATTTTTATTTTTTTACTCAGTAACGGATGGGATTTGTAATGTAGCGAAATACAATCCTTCACTCAAAATGTAATCAAGTACATTTTAAAATACCGATTTTAAAAACCACTTAAAATACACAATAAAACTACTCAATACAGTAACGTGAGTAAATGTATTTCGTTACTTTCCACCTCTGCCGCATCTGCCCTCAACAGCCCTCTCCATCAGCTTCTGTTTCCATCGGACCAACACATTTATGTGTTTTGACATCAGAACGCCAGGCAAATCTTTTGTTACAAACACTGCAGCTGAATTTTTTCTCTCCTGTGTGGACTGCCATGTGTGACCGTAAAGTTCCTCTCTGTGTAAAAGATTTCTTACAAACTGAGCAGCTGAAAGGTTTCTCTCCTGTGTGAGTCATCATGTGTCTCTTCAAGTGTCCACGATCAGTGAAAGCTCTACCACACACAGAGCAGCTGAAAGGTCTTTCTCCTTTGTGAGTTCTTATGTGTTTCCTCAGGTGTGACTTGAAGCAAAATCTTTTCCCACACTTAGAGCAGCTGAGTGTTTTCTTACATCTTGAATCATGTTTCAGAGAGTTTAAAGCTGACTGAGGTTCTCTGGTCTCCTTCCAATCAGCACTGTCACCAGTCTCAGGATCAGAAGAGTCTCCAGTCTGGTCTTCAGTCTCTGGTTGTGAAAGTGGATGTGGATGATAGTTCCTGGCTGGTTCTGGTCCTCCACAGTCCTCTCCATCAGCTTCTGTTCCCATGTGTTGAGTTTGTCTTTGATGAAGCTGTGAGGACTGAGCTTCCTCTTCATCATCTTCACTCTTCACAGGGACAGGAGTGAATGGGAACTTGGTGATATCAGCCTCCTCCAGCCCTTGAAGCTGCTCTCCCTCCTGACTGCTCCACAGTTCCTCCTGTTCCTCTTTAATGTGTGGGGGGGGCTCTGGCTCCTGCTGGTCCACACTGGAGCTACACTCCTGCTGCTCAGGGGGAACCTCTTCTTTAACCACCAACAGCTGCTCAACATCTGCAGGAAACCGGAAACACACAGAGACATTACAGAGAACTGTTGTGGTTCATGTGAACAAAAATCCAAAGTGCTGGTACTTAGTACCAGTGAGTTCCAGCCTATTTCTGGCATTGCTCTGGTCAGGGCCATCTGGAGATATTATGCGCCAGGTATTGTGCAAATTGGACTAACGGTCTTTAGGGCTGTCAATGAATATTCTAAATTCGAATAGTTTTTAAAAAACGAATTTCGAAGGTGAAAATTAATATTCAAATAAAAAAAAAAAAGTGGAAAAAAACGCTCGCTGCAGCAGAGGCTGTCTGGCTGTTAGCGCAGCAGAGTCCACCAAACACTCTTTAATAAACTCCCCTTCAGAAAATGGCTTACTGTTTTGGTGATTTTGTAGGTTGTCACAAAGCTGGTCTTGACTGCTGCATACCTGGATCATGCATTAACTAGCAAAGCTTCAGATGTCGTTGCGCACTCTGCATCAGTCAAGCCATTTTTGAGGGATAACAGCTCATTTACGTCCACGCTAACGTCTCCCACTCAGTTCGCCGCTGGCCGACACATCCAGGTCTGACCGTTCTCTTAAGCAGTTACACACCAACCAGGTCCGTCAATGGGTCCGACACATAGTTATATACAGATCATAGACTGTTATGATACATATACAGTACAGGCCAAAAGTTTGGACACACCTTCTCATTCAAATGCGTTTCCTTTTTATTTTCATGACTATTTACATTGTAGATTCTCACTGAAGGCATCAAAACTATGAATGAACACATATGGAATTATGTACTTAACAACAAAGTGTGAAATAACTGAAAACATGTCTTATATTTTAGATTCTTCAAAGTAGCCACCCTTTGCTTTTTTATTAAAGGGGTGATAGAATGCAAAACCGATTTTACCCTGTCATAGTTGAGTAACGACAGTTCGGTGGGTAAATAGGACATACATAGAAGCTCAAAATCCCACTGACACCCCTTTACTATGAAAATCTCATATTTTGAAACTGCCGCTGAAAACGGGCGAATCTCAACAAAGCTGGAAGTTGACGTCAACCTCCCAAAAACCGGAACCTTTGTCAGCCCATGGGTGTATTAAGAGAACAGTCACGCCCCAACATTTACATAGGCTACACAACTGACCTGAGATCAGGTAGTCTTCTGAATCTAGGTCACGCAGATCTCTGCTATTCCATTACAAAATTCACTTCTGAAACTTTTTTATGCGAGAAATCAACTATGTAAAGCTCAAATATGGGCCGCTTTACGAAAATGGATGGCTAATTGCAAATTTTGTCCGACTGTGTGTCGGAGTTTAGCGCCGGTGCTGCCTGTGTTGCTGCCTCGCCGCCCAGCCTGGCTTCCTTCACAGACCCCGGCCTGCTGTGAGGTACTTGGAGCTGGCAGCCCAGAGCACTCCATACCCGCGCAAAGTCACCGTCTCTTGGGCTAATGACAACCAAACGCCCCTGCCCTGACAGAGCTCCAGGGCCTGCAGCTCCCCTCTTCCTGCTAGCTAAATGCCCGGTGTATGTGAGTGAGAGCACGGTCAGCGAGCCTGTTACGCCAGCAATCTCTTACCACAGGTTCCAGTTAATCTTTTAATGTGTGTAATTATAATGTGTTGAGTTATTTAAACAAACGACTGGGGAAATAAACGCAGCTTGTCCGTGAGTCTCATTGATAGCGCCTGCTGCTGGATGGAGCTCTATCAATGAGAGCTAGCTAGCCTCCTCTTAGAATTCCTCTGGAATTCACAAATATTCATTAACTTGAAATCGGACACAGTTGTTAGCTTTATGAGATATTTAGATAGATGTCGTATACGTGGCGTGACGAAATTCAAACTGTAAATATACTCGAATTACGACCAAAAATGAAGCTAACTATCTGTGATTTGTAGCTAGCTACACAGGTAGCTAGGATTGAAGGGACAGTTGCAGCTAACGGAAGCCCTACTCTTCACAAATATGCATTAATTTAAAATCGGACACCGTTGTTAACTTTATAAGACATTTAGTTAGATGTTGTATACGTGGCGTGACGAAATTCAAACTGTAAATATACTCGGAATGATGCCGAAAATGAAGCTAACTATCCGTGATTTGTAGCTACACAGGTAGCTAGGATTGAAGGGACAGTTGCAGCTAACGGAAGCCCTACTCTTCACAAATATGCATTAATTTAAAATCGGACACCGTTGTTAACTTTATAAGACATGTAGCTAGATGTTGTACACGTGGCGTGACGAAATTCAAACTGTAAATATACTCGGAATGACGCCGAAAATGAAGCTAACTATCCGTGATTTGTAGCTACAAATCTACATCCAGCCGCAGGCTCTATCAATGGGACTCGCGGACAAGCGGCGTTTATTTCCCCAATCGTTTGTTTAAATAACTCAACACATTATAATTACACACATTAAAAGATTAACTGGAACCTGTGGTAACAGATTGCTGGCGTAACAAGCTCGCTGACCGCGCTCTCACTCACATACACCGGGCATTTAGCTAGCAGGAAGAGGGGAGCTGCAGGCCCTGGAGCTCTGTCAGGGCAGGGGCATTTGGTTGTCCATTAGCCCAAGAGACGGTGACTTTGCGCGGGTGTGGAGTGCAGTGGGCTGCCAGCTCCAAGTACCTCACAGCAGGCCGGGGTCTGTGAAGGAAGGCAGGTCGGGCGGCGAGGCAACAACACAGGCAGCACCGGCGCTGAACTCTGACACACAGTCGGACAAAAGTTGCAATTAGCCATCCATTTTCGTAAAGCGGCCCATATTTGAGCTTTATATAGTTGATTTCTCGCATAAAAAAGTTTCAGAAGTGAATTTTGTAATGGAATAGCCCGATAAACAATGTATAACTTTGCAGTGTCTGAAATATGAGTCTCCCATGTGTTTCTATGTAGTTTGCTCAAACCAATCAGCACGTAGCTCATTCGGAATATTAATGAGCATACCATATTTGGAAGAAAAGCTCTTGTTCCAAATAGAGCCATATTCACAGGGTAGTTAAGGGCCTAATAAAATAACATTCGGGCAATTTTCAGCCCAACCAATGTTACATACCCCATTAGGAGACCTTAAGGAACAGTGTAAAATACCCTATATAATCATTCTATCACCCCTTTAATAAGGGAAAAAATTTCACTAATTAACCCTGACAAAGCACACCTGTGAAGGTAAAACCATTTCAGGTGACTACCTCATGAAGCTCATTGAGAGAACACCAAGGGTTTGCAGAGTTATCAAAAAAAGCAAAGGGTGGCTACTTTGAAGAATCTAAAATATAAGACATGTTTTCAGTTATTTCACACTTTTTTGTTAAGTACATAATTCCATATGTGTTCATTCATAGTTTTGATGCCTTCAGTGAGAATCTACAATGTAAATAGTCATGAAAATAAAAAGGAAACACATTGAATGAGAAGGTGTGTCCAAACTTTTGACCTGTACTGTATACGTATCATAACAGTCTATGACGGACCTGGTTGGTGTGTAACTGCTTAAGAGAACGGTCAGACCTGGATGCCTCAAAAATGGCTTGACTGATGCAGAGTGCGCAACGACATCTGAAGCTTTGCTAGTTAATGCATGATCCAGGTATGCAGCAGTCAAGACCAGCTTTGTGACAACCTATACCTGTACTGTATATACATATATATCTATGGGTCTGACGGTGCGACACATTGCAGTTTTTAATTGCGACTTGCAACCAGAGAAGAAGAAGCTGCATACGTTCGCGCAAAATAAAGAATGCCGGTGCATTCAGGGTGCATTACAGTCTATGGATGTATTAGATTACAGTCTATGGTCTGGTGTAGTCATTCCGGGCGCGATTTTGTTTTCTTCCTTTCGTTTTTATTTTTATTTTTTTACTCAGTAACGGATGGGATTTGTAATGTAGCGAAATACAATCCTTCACTCAAAATGTAATCAAGTACATTTTAAAATACCGATTTTAAAAACTACTTAAAAAATACAAAATGCACAATAAAACTACTCAATACAGTAACGTGAGTAAATGTATTTCATTACTTTCCACCTCTGCCGCATCTACCCTCAACAGTCCTCCACAGTCCTCTCCATCAGCTTCTGTTTCCATCTGACCAACACATTTATGTGTTATGATATCAGAACGCCAGGCAAATCTTTTGTTACAAACACTGCAGCTGAATCTTTTCTCTCCTGTGTGGACTGCCATGTGTGACCGTAAAGTTCCTCTCTGTGTAAAAGATTTCTTACAGACTGAGCAGCTGAAAGGTTTTTCTCCTGTGTGAGTCATCATGTGTCTCTTCAGGTCTTCACGTTCAGTGAAAGCTCTACCACACTCAGAGCAGCTGAAAGGTTTCTCTCCTGTGTGAGTTCTCATGTGTCTCTTCAGGTGTCCACGATCAGTGAAAGCTCTACCACACACAGAGCAGCTAAAAAGTCTTTCTCTGTGAGTTCTTATGTGTTTCCTCAGGTGTGACTTGATGCAAAAAAATTTCCCACACTTAGAGCAGCTGAGTGTTTTCTTACGTCTTGAATCATGTTTCAGAGAGTTTAAAGCTGACTGAGGTTCTCTGGTCTCCTTCCAATCAGCACTGTCATCAGCCTCAGGTTCACAAGAGTCTCCAGTCCGGTCTTCAGTCTCTGGTTGTAAAAGTGGATGTGAGTTCCTGGCTGGTTCTGGTCCTCCACAGTCCTCTCCATCAGCTTCTGTTTCCATGTGTTGAGTTTGTCTCTGATGAAGCTGTGATGACTGAGCTTCCTCTTCATCATCTTCCCTCCTCACAGGGACAGGAGTGAATAAGAACTTGGTGATATCAGCCTCCTCCAGCCCTTGAAGCTGCTCTCCCTCCTGACTGCTCCACAGTTCCTCCTGTTCCTCTTTAATGTGTAGGGGGGGCTCTGGCTCCTGCTGGTCCACACTGGAGCTACACTCCTGCTGCTCAGGGGGAACCTCTTCTTTAACCACCAACAGCTGCTCAACATCTGCAGGAATAAGGGAACACACACACAGAGACGTTACAGAGAAATGTTCTTGTTCATGTGGACAAAAATCCAAAGTGCTGGTACTCAGTACCAGTGAGTTCCGGCCCATTTCTGGCATTGCTCTTGTCAGGGCCATCTGGAGATATCATGTGCCAGGTTTTGTGCAAATTGGACTTACTTAATTGCTCTGTAATGTTTCATGTAACGCACTCTGAATTGCCCTGTTGCTGAAATGTGCTTTATAAATAAAATGGCCTTGCCGTGCCTTACGGTCTTGGAGGAGTTCGAAAAAAAAGGTGTGATGTACGCTATGGGAGTTATAGGGCAAAACATATACTTTTGCTACAGCGCCACCTAGTGGCAGAAGTGTGTCATTTTTTGTGTCCCAGGTCCCGGCAGGGTTCTGGACCAGTCCTGAAAATTACACCACCCTACTATGCATGAAAATCCAGAAATTAATCTTATTATAAATGCTTTTTTAACCATGGATGTAGAAGTATAAAGTCACTTAGCGTGAAAGACGTGTTTGATGACAGAGGAAGTGTGCAGAGGAACTCAGATCTACCCTGTCAGTGATCGCTGGGAAGCTACCTGTGAGGAGAAAGGTGACACTGACTGGACCATTTGGGTTCCTACACGCCAGGGGTGATTCTAGGATCAGACCTTTAGGGGCGCTCAGCCCCTAATGAGAATGTGACACGGATACAGTGCCTTGCAAAAGTGTTAACAACCCCAAAAAAGTTTCTGTTAACCCTTTCCTTGACAGGGTTACAGGTGCGTAGCATCGGTGACAGACACACAGGAGATTAAACCTGTTTCAAACCCTTTTTTTCAAACCCAACGTTGTGTTGCCTGTAAAACTGCACGGGCCCCAACCCTATTTTGCCCCTCTGGGATAATTTAGTCCAGATTTGACAAGTCTAGGTGTAGTGGTTTTGGATCTGGACCTGGTCTAATGTGGTCTACATATGAAAAAGAACAGGGAAATCCCCCTTTATTGCGTTCTCATAAAGACAATAAAGCTTTCACAAATCTAAAAGTGTGTTTTAGACATAATTAATAATAGACCTTAATGACTCACACGCTTTCAATACAGACAGAGGTTCAGTCACTCAGCAATGGAAGTTATGTTTCCCAAACTTCAGCTTTAAGTTTCCCTTAAATTTCCCCTTAATCGCCGAATCGGAAGCTGCGAATCGGATGCCAACTTCAGCGTCGTAAATAAAAATACTGCACACTGGTTACTTCATATTTAATATTATACATATTTCATTTTTTTATATACACACTATGTACAGCATATATACAGTATATGTATGTTTTACATGTTATTCTACACTTGCATGTACATTCTTTTTCGTCCCTTTTTTCAGTAGTTGTTTTGGCATTTTTTATCCTTGTTTATTATTTCTAGTATATTTCTTGTTTTTTCTGTATGTTTGTGAGTATGTATGTATGTCTGAGTAACTTGCTGCTTGTAACGGAGTCCTTTCCCCATTTGTATTTCCATCTAACAAACACACCGCAAAAACTAGGCCGTCTGTTGGGCAGTCAGACGAACAGTGAATGTTAAATGAACCCCTAAATTCAACACGAACATCCTGAGTTTAAGTGAAGGGCCCAAACCTGCTCTTTGTTATTGTTATAGACACACACACACACACACACACACACACACACACACACACACACACACACACACACACACACACACACACACACACACACACACACTAAGCCTCAGTGGTTACAATACTGTGCTGTTGTGTTCCAAGGTGAACATCACTACTATACCTATTAAATAAGAACCTGTGTTTATCTAGAAAACAGCCCCAAAATCACCGTCACCAAACCCACCAGACTCCATGTAAATAATCAGGACTTTTAGCGTGTATAGAGCCAGCATATCTCCACATGTAAATGGGTGAATTAAGGGTTAATGTCAACCAAACCAGAGTGGTGATTGTTGGAACAGTGGAAAGATGAACCAAGACGGCTTTTGGTAGTTTTATTGTGTTTCTGTCCACTTTGAATGCAGTGTGTTTTACGATGATAAAAGTTCTGATTATTTACATGGAGTCTGGTAAGTTTGGCGAAGGCCTGTTGAAGAGCGAAGATTACAATAGATCTTATGAACAAATGCTTATTTCCATACGTCCTATCGTCATATCGTTGCTGAGAGAAGAGATCCCAGGAAGGAGAGAAAGATCAACTGAAGGTTTAATGACCAAACCTGCTCTGTGTAGCCGAAGCTGAGGGTTGTAAACAGCGTCCAGTAGCTCCCGTTGTCGCTCGTTCTCCTCTTTTGAACGACAAAGTTCCTCCTCGTACTCTGCTATCGTTCTTTCAAACAGCCCAAATATCTCTTCAGCAGCCGCAGTTAGTCGCTGCTCCACCAACGCTCTCAGCATCTGGACTTTACACATTTTACCTCTTTCTCTACACAGCAAAGACACTCTGCTAACACTCCTTTCTGCTACACGCCATCTTGTTCAAAGTGTGAAGTTAGCCGCAGTGAAGACTACAGCTTCCGGTAGAGGTTAGTTGCTGAGCTTCAAAATAAAAGTCCGGAAGTGTTCCAGAGAATTTTTTTTTTTTTAAGTATCTATGAGTTCAGCTGTCAGTACTTTTGCAGCTTCTATGAAGCTCTGTGGTTTGAAGTTTAGTTTCTTTCCCGCGTCCCGGTTTGTACTTTCAGATATTAGATTTATTTTACTGTTTTATGATCAAAAGTTAATTCACCGCTGATATAAAACTCAACATTTTCCCAACTTTCCACTTTATTTTTTTGGTCCTGGGAGGGCAATTGGTTTTACAGTGGGGGAAAACAACTAATGAAACAAAACATAGAAACAAAGTACATTAAGGGTGTCAAATGTGGCTAAAACTAACAAGGTGGCGCTATTCATACTTTACAGTGACATCATTACCATGGATACCTGGCGGGCAAGAAACGCCGATAGAATGGATAGATGAACAGTAACCTGACTCCGCCAGATGGATCGCTTCGCATTAGCTCGGCATATCCATCTGGGAACTTTCCGTTGGAGAACTTTTTGGAAGGGGCGAAAATACTGGTTAGCTGATTGGATGAACCATCTGTCTATCACCTATGTTGGTGATAGACGGGCCAAATCAACCAATCAGATCCACGAAGCGTATGAAAACACAACCACAAGCCCGCCCCTGCTGCTGCAGGCAGAGCAGAGCTCGTTAGCTCAGCATGCAAGCAGCATGTCGGTAAAGGAGATTTTCCGTTTGTGTAACGAGAATTTAGGAATAAAAGACACCATTTCAGGTTCCCGGACCATATTCCAAAAGAAGGATCCAAGAGGAAAAAAGCATTAGCGAGTGGCTAACAGAATTGGGGCTACCGCTGTCTGAAAATACTGGTTAGCTGATTGGATAAACCATCTGTCTAAAACCAACGCTGATTGGCCCGGTCGTTTGGCTAACGGCCCCAAATTTTCTCTATCTCAAGATGCCAGACTGATCTGCGAGTGGAAAACTGGAGCTCGCGAGATCAGGACGGTCTCACGAGGCTAGATGAACAGTGGCCAGCCAGGGGAATTGCAGCCTTGCAGATTTCCAATACTACAATCAATCAACTATTTACACCATATGTCACACCATATGTGATCCAGCCACTCGGAACTTGTGATCCATACACAGCACCCGCTGATGTTTTCATTGCTTTGAAGCTGGCAAAGTCTCTACCAGACGTGGAGTTTGGAGATATTTACATCTATCTTATAGAGAATCAGACTTATTTACATCTATCTTATAGAGAATCAGACTTATTTACATCTATCTTATAGAGAATCAGACTTATTTACATCTATCTTATAGAGAATCAGACTTATTTACATCTATCTTATAAAAATTTATTTTAAAAAAAAAAAAAATTTTTTTTATAGAGAATCAGACTTATTTACATCTATCTTATAGAGAATCAGACTTATTTACATCTATCATATAGAGAATCAGACTTATTTACATCTATCATATAGAGAATCAGACTTATTTACATCTATCTTATAGAGAATCCGACTTATTTACATCTATCATATAGAGAATCAGACTTATTTACATCTATCGTATAGAGAATCCGTCACCTTACACCACACAAAAAATGAAAGCCTACAAAAGTACAGATAGCTATCTGTTTTTCAAGAGTGGATGGGTTAACAACGCTGTCGTTTGGGAGGTGAACAACAGGAATATCTTCATAATCAAAGCAAAGGTGAGTATTACTAGTTAGCTAGCCACCTGCTAACGTTTGCTAATCTGTTCCGTCGTGTGATGAAGTCTTCATCTGAATACCTACACCCTGCCTGCCGGCGAATGACAGCTTGATAAGTATTTTTTTGTAAACCTTCTTCCAACACTATGTATCATGTAGGGTGACCAGACCTCCCGGTTTGACCGGGACAGTCGCGAGTCCCGACAAAAGCTGTGTCGGTACACTAAAATATCCCGGTTTACACCAACCACTATGAAATTGTCCCGGTTGTCAGCGATTACATAACCCACGTGGTCTTATTATAGTCCGATCATTAACTAAACCCATGTAGAAAGACTAATAAAGCGTCCAGCGTATGATTTTAACAATGTGTGCGTGTGTGTGTGTGTGTGTCAGTCAATCGTAGCGATCTGTGTCTGCATAATCTGTGCAGCCAGTGTTATGATGTATATTCGTAAACATTGTTGCAACGCCTCTTCTTATCGGTCTGGTTTTAACCTCTCGTCTTTTGCTGACACCTGTGTTCAATTTTACAGCAGGCTTTCAGCCAACAAATTGATTCTTGAGCAAATCGACTCCTCTAACAATTATACGTTATAGAATGATGTTCTTGCCCGCCAGCCAGTAGTTGTGACGTCACGTGCAAAGTATGAATAGAGCAGACGGGCCACGCCCAAGCCGGAATATATCAAATGGAAATAAACTACTAGTGATATGGCCGTGGATCAGAAGTCTAATGAAAGCACACACAGTGTTAGATACTCACATAATAATGCACTACATTATCTGTCATTAGACAAAACTGAAACATTTAAGATGAGATAAGATAGACTTTATTAATCCCACACTGGGGAAATTCCTGTGCTACAGCAACCCAAAAGAAAACAATGTACACACATCAGAATAACACAAATACACATTAAGTAGACATAGGAGAAACAATATACATAAAGTATAAGATATAGAAAAAATTGACCAACCCTTTTCTTTTTACTCCCCCCCCCCACAAAAAAAACCACCCCCCTCCCCCCCCCCCCCCCCCCCCCCCCCCCCCCCCCCCCCCCCCCCCCCCATTGACTCCCAAACACTGTCCTTTTTCCCCCCCCCCCCCCCCCCCGCCCCCCCCCCCCCCCCTTCCTTCTCTCTTCCCCCCCCCCCCCCCCCCCTTCTCCCCCCCCCCCCCCCCCCCCCCCCCCCCCCCCCCCCCTCCCCCCCCTCCCCCCCCCCCCCCCCCCCCCCCCCCCCCCTTTCTTTCTTTTTTTCTCCCTCCCCCCCCCCCCCCCCCCCCCCCCCCCCCCCCCCCCCCCTCCCCCCCCGCCGGACAGTCAGACACTGTCCTGTATACTGTCCTGTGACTCCCAGACACTGTCCTGTGACTCCCAGACACTGTCCTGTGACTCCCAGACACTGTCCTGTGACTCCCATGACTGTCCCGGGACAGCCAGACACTGTCCTGTGACTCCCATGACTGGACAGCGTCTGGGTGTGACAGTGACTGTCCCAGGACAGTGTCTGACTCCTCAGGACACTGCTAACCGGACAGGACAGTTTTTGCTGCCACTGCTTCTCAACTAACGACTAACACTGTCGGCGCGTCCACATGATAGAAATCTTCCGTGATCACTCACCACTGAATGTAATGGACGTTCATTAATATTAAAAAGTTACGCACTAAAGCTTTAAAAAAAACAAAAACAAAAAGGACCCCTTACTGTTTTTCTTTCATTCAAACATCCATAAGCAGCACAAAAGTCTGGTGTAATCCTATCAATCAGTTGTAAAACAGTCAAAAAGATCAATGTGGCTAAAGGTTCGCTGGTCTCCTTCCAATCAGCACAAGTCTCCGGTTGTTAAAGTCAGGCCCTCCAGGATTTCGCGATGGCGCCAATTCACGTGAATTCACTCGCAATTTTGACCAATCACCTAAACTTTTCCACAAATTTGACCAATAACCTGAAGTTTCCCGCAACTTCAACCTATCCCAGGAGTCCCACGTGCCAGACTTTGTATCAGTATGTGGTTACCCTCTTTTTACACCATCACGAAATATCTGTTTTGATACAAAGACCGATAGCAAAACATTTCAGACCGTCCTGCCAACCTGCATACATTTTAACATCAATGTACGCTGTAACGTTTTTTCACTTTGAAGTCGCTGAAGCTGCTGCAGACACACACACACAGAGACACACACAAACACACACACACGATGGACGTGGATGCAGGAAAAACAGGAGATGAGACGTCCACGATGACCTAAATTGAGGACAGCTACACTCATTATTGTAAGTGCAATGATAAGTTAAAGCTGCAGTAGGTAAGATTGTGAAGATCCAGGACTTTGCTAACAAATTTGAACATGGACAACTTCTCAGTCCCGCCCCCCTTTCTGCTGCAGCCCAAACCGTCTCCTAAGCCCCGCCCACACAAGGGAGTTTGACAGAACTGCCGACATGTCAGACAGACAACATGTTCAATAACTAAAACACCAACACAACGTTAACTTTACTCACCAACAGTAAAACGATGCTAACTAGCAGGCTACCGTTAGGCATTTTGGGCCGCAACAATCTCAAAAAAAGGCCGCGAAATCCTGGAGGGACTGAAAAGTGGATGTAGATGTGAGTTCCTGGCTGGTTCTGGTCCTCCACAGTCCTCTCCATCAGCTTCTGTTTCCATCTGACCAACACATTTATGTTTTTTGACATCAGAACGCCAGGCAAATCTTCTGTTACAAACACTGCAGCTGAATCTTTTCTCTCCTGTGTGGACTGCCATGTGTGACTGTAAATTTACTCTCTGTGTAAAAGATTTCTTACAAACTGAGCAGCTGAAAGGTTTCTCTCCTGTGTGAGTCATCATGTGTCTCTTCAGGTGTCCATGTTCAGTGAAAGCTCTACCACAATTAGAGCAGCTAAAAGGTTTTTCTCCTGTGTGAGTTCTTATGTGGTTCTTCAGGTGTGACTCACGGTTAAATCTTCTCCCACACTCAGAGCAGCTGAAATGTTTTTCTCCTGTGTGAGTTATCATGTGATCTTCCAGATCTGACTTGAAGCCAAATCTTTTCCCACAGTCAGAGCAGCTGAATGTTTTCTTACATCTTGAATCATGTTTCAGAGAGTTTAAAGCTGACTGAGGTTCTCTGGTCTCCTTCCAATCAGCACTGTCATCAGTCTCAGGATCAGAAGAGTCTCCAGTCTGGTCTTTAGTCTCTGGTTGTAAAAGTGGATGTGAGTTCCTGGCTGGTTCTGGTCCTCCACAGTCCTCTCCATCAGCTTCTGTTTCCATGTGTTGAGTTTGTCTTTGATGAAGCTGTGAGGACTGAGCTTTCTCTTCATCATCTTCACTCTTCACAGGGACAGGAGTGAATGGGAACTTGGTGATATCAGCCTCCTCCAGCCCTTGAAGCTGCTCCTGTTCGTCTTTAAAGTGTGGGGGGGGATCTGGCTCCTGCTGGTCCACACTGGAGCTACACTCCTGCTGCTCAGGGGGAACCTCTTCTTTAACCAGCAACAGCTTCTCAACATCTGCAGGAAAGAGGAAACACACAGAGACATTACAGAGAAGTGTTATTGTTCATGTGGACAAAAATCCAAAGTGCTGGTACTCAGTACCAGTGAGTTCCAGCCTATTTCTGGCACTGCTCTGGTCAGGGCCATCTGGAGATATTATGCACCAGGTATTGTGCAAATTGGACTAACGGTCTTGGAGGAGTTCGGAAAAGTTGGTTTCCAATATATCGCGATTAAGCGGGGAAAAAATTATAGTTGGAAATGGCCGTGGCCTATATCACAAGATTCATCTCCATTCAGGGAACACGTGGATATATGTATGTACGCTATGGGAGTTAAAGGGCAAAACGCATATTTTTGCTATAGCGCCACCTAGTGGCAGAAGTGTGTCCAAGGTTCCCCCTCGGGCTCGGACTCCTTATGAAATTTGAGATCTTGTCCTACCTTTCCACTGACATAAGATAAATCAATACCAGAGCTGGGTTAAAATAATCAACTCTCCATTTAAAGTATGTCTTTGTTTGAGTGACCCGATATTGATTAATAAAATCCAGAAATTAATATTATTGTATTTGCTTTTTTAACCATGGATGTAGAAGTATAAAGTCACTTAGCGTGAAAGACGCATTGATGACAGTGTACATAGGAACTCAGATCTACTCTGTCAGTGATCGTTGGGAAGCTACCTGTGAGGAGAAAGCACGAAGGTGACACCGACTGGACCATTTGGGTTCCTACACACCAGGGGCGATTCTAGGATCAGACCTTTAGGGGGGCCCATAATCTCTGAGCTAGCTACTGCACAACAATGTCGGCTAACGTTTGTTGACACTATGATGGAGCTAAACGTGACACTTTTTAAGTCTTATGGTGCGTTCTTTTTGTCTTGTAATCGCGACTAGTAGCTCGACTGTGACGTCACATCCGTGTCGAAAAACGAATAACCAGCGGGGTTGACGCGTTCTTTTTGTCACACAATACTACGAGTCGGAGAAGAGATGGATTTTTGTAACATTTAGGATTCTATTCACCCAGTTATTGACATATTACACACATATATTTCACAGTTTGATACATGAAAATTAGGTTTTGATTAACGTTAACGTTAGGCTACTGCTCTGCTTTCTGCTCAAGACTCGGCTTAAAGCCGTTGTTGTCATATAGCAACTGAGCGTCTCTAGCCAATTTCAGCTGCACAAGCTACAAAAAAAGGAGGTAACAGTAAAACGGCGTATTTTTAACTCCTAATAAGACTGTAGCGACATGCCTATAGGTAGCAGTATACAGCGCTATGTTTAACTCCTAATAAGACTGTAGAGACATGCCTATAGGTAGCGGTAACAGCTATGTTTAACTCCTAATAAGACTGTAGAGACATGCCTATAGGTAGCAGTATACAGCGCTAATGTTTAACTCCTAATAAGACTGTAGAGACATGCCTATAGGTAGCAGTATACAGCTATGTTTAACTCCTAATAAGACTGTAGAGACATGCCTATAGGTAGCAGTATACAGGGCTATGTTTAACTCCTAATAAGACTGTAGAGACATGCCTATAGGTAGCACGTATAACAGCGCTATGTTTAACTCCTAATAAGACTGTAGAGACATGCCTATAGGTAGCAGTATACAGCTATGTTTAACTCCTAATAAGACTGTAGAGACATGCCTATAGGTAGTATCATGCCATGTTTAACTCCTAATAAGACTGTAGAGACATGCCTATAGGTAGCAGTATACAGCGCTATGTTTAACTCCTAATAAGACTGTAGAGACATGCCTATAGGTAGCAGTATACAGCGCTATGTTTAACTCCTAATAAGACTGTAGAGACATGCCTATAGGTAGCAGTATACAGCGCTATGTTTAACTCCTAATAAGACTGTAGAGACATGCCTATAGGTAGCAGTATACAGCGCTATGTTTAACTCCTAATAAGACTGTAGGGACATGCCTATAGGTAGCAGTATACAGCGCTATGTTTAACTCCTAATAAGACTGTAGAGACATGCCTATAGGTAGCAGTATACAGCGCTATGTTTAACTCCTAATAAGACCGTAGAGACATGCCTATAGGTAGCAGTATACAGCGCTATGTTTAACTCCTAATAAGACTGTAGCGACATGCCTATAGGTAGCAGTATACAGCGCTATGTTTAAGACTTCTTCATTTGGTTACAACGACAAAAGTGCTTAAAATTGTAGAAAACCACAATGTTTACTACGTGTGATGCACGACGTAGCCATCTTTGAAAGTGAGCTCGGGGTCCTCTGAGTTCAGACGACTTGACGAGTCGTAAATACGACCTCGGGGGCGTTCTTTTTGCAACTTCCGGTTTTTTTGTGTGTGTGTTTAGGACACGCCCTAAACACACCTGTGCCAGGCGCTTCACGCGCTTAGATTGTTGAAATAAGGCCATAGGTTGTTTACGTATAAACTGGGAAACACAGCTTTAACAGGCTTTTGGCGAATGGTGACTTTATGGCACGGTGCCTGTCAATTCGCTTCACTCTTGTGTTGTCTTCCCGTCTCACTTTTTTGGCGCTTTTAAAAAACACTCACTTTTTTCAACTTTTTTAAAATTATTTTATTTATTTTCAATAAACCTAATATACAGTATATGAAATTACACCTCATTGTTTTTGAGTCTAAGTAACTGATGGGAACAACAATCTCTGAAACTAGTCCAGTATTAAGAGAGAAACAAGCTACAATTAAAGTTAATAGGACCATTGTCCAGCTTGTATTTACGTTCACAAAAGTGCTGTTTTTGCCACTGACAGACTCAGATTATTCTAAGTGTCTGACAACATTATGGGATGGATCCGTACAGAGATAGACCTTTTAGTTAGAGAGTAAGATCCTTTCTTTAAACATAAAAAAATCTGCATCTGCTTGAAATAAACACATAGCTTAACAGCTCTATACACGCTAAAAGTCCTGATTATTTACATGGAGTCTGGTGGGTTTGGTGCTTATTCTTATTCTTCATTTATAAAGGATAACACACATTAATCAACATTTCTGTAAATGTGCCAGTGTTAGCCAGCCGGCTAATTTTCAACTGTAGTCCTTTTGGCCAGATGATTTTAGACCAGAGCAGCAGGAAGCCGCAAGACATTAGTACAGGTTAAACTATACAGACAGAAGTCAACAAGACATTAGTACAGGTTATACTACACAGACAGAAGTCAACAAGACATTAGTACAGGTTAAACTACACACGTAGACAGAAGTCAACAAGACATTAGTACAGGTTAAACTACACAGACAGAAGTCTACAAGACATTAGTACAGGTTAAACTACACAGACAGAAGTCTACAAGACATTAGTACAGGTTAAACTACACACGTAGACAGAAGTCAACAAGACATTAGTACAGGTTAAACTACACAGACAGAAGTCTACAAGACATTAGTACAGGTTAAACTACACAGACAGAAGTCAACAAGACATTAGTACAGGTTAAACTACACAGACAGAAGTCTACAAGACATTAGTACAGGTTAAACTACACAGACAGAAGTCAACAAGACATTAGTACAGGTTAAACTACACAGACAGAAGTCTACAAGACATTAGTACAGGTTATACTATACAGACAGAAGTCAACAAGACATTAGTACAGGTTAAACTACACAGACAGAAGTCAACAAGACATTAGTACAGGTTAAACTACACAGACAGAAGTCAACAAGACATTAGTACAGGTTAGACTATACAGACAGAAGTCAACAAGACATTAGTACAGGTTAGACTATACAGACAGAAGTCTACAAGACATTAGTACAGGTTAAACTATACAGACAGAAGTCAACAAGACATTAGTGCAGGTTAAACTACACAGACAGACGTCTACAAGACATTAGTACAGGTTAAACTATACAGACAGAAGTCTACAAGACATTAGTACAGGTTAAACTACACAGACAGAAGTCTACAAGACATTAGTACAGGTTAAACTACACAGACAGACGTCTACAAGACATTAGTACAGGTTAAACTACACAGACAGAAGTCTACAAGACATTAGTACAGGTTAAACTACACAGACAGAAGTCTACAAGACATTAGTACAGGTTAAACTACACAGACAGACGTCTACAAGACATTAGTACAGGTTAAACTACACAGACAGAAGTCTACAAGACATTAGTACAGGTTAAACTACACAGACAGACGTCTACAAGACATTAGTACAGGTTAAACTATACAGACAGAAGTCAACAAGACATTAGTACAGGTTAAACTACACAGACAGAAGTCTACAAGACATTAGTACAGGTTAAACTACACAGACAGAAGTCAACAAGACATTAGTACAGGTTAAACTACACACGTAGACAGAAGTCTACAAGACATTAGTACAGGTTAAACTATACAGACAGAAGTCAACAAGACATTAGTACAGGTTAAACTACACAGACAGAAGTCTACAAGACATTAGTACAGGTTAAACTACACAGACAGACGTCTACAAGACATTAGTACAGGTTAAACTATACAGACAGAAGTCTACAAGACATTAGTACAGGTTAAACTACACAGACAGAAGTCTACAAGACATTAGTACAGGTTAAACTATACAGACAGAAGTCTACAAGACATTAGTACAGGTTAAACTATACAGACAGACGTCTACAAGACATTAGTACAGGTTAAACTATACAGACAGAAGTCTACAAGACATTAGTACAGGTTAAACTACACAGACAGACGTCTACAAGACATTAGTACAGGTTAAACTATACAGACAGAAGTCTACAAGACATTAGTACAGGTTAAACTATACAGACAGAAGTCTACAAGACATTAGTACAGGTTAAACTATACAGACAGACGTCTACAAGACATTAGTACAGGTTAAACTATACAGACAGACGTCTACAAGACATTAGTACAGGTTAAACTATACAGACAGAAGTCTACAAGACATTAGTACAGGTTAAACTATACAGACAGAAGTCTACAAGACATTAGTACAGGTTAAACTATACAGACAGACGTCTACAAGACATTAGTACAGGTTAAACTATACAGACAGAAGTCTACAAGACATTAGTACAGGTTAAACTACACAGACAACTACAAGACATTAGTACAGGTTAAACTATACAGACAGAAGTCTACAAGACATTAGTACAGGTTAAACTATACAGACAGAAGTCAACAAGACATTAATAGTACAGGTTAAACTACACAGACAGACGTCTACAAGACATTAGTACAGGTTAAACTACACAGACAGACGTCTACAAGACATTAGTACAGGTTAAACTACACAGACAGAAGTCTACAAGACATTAGTACAGGTTAAACTACACAGACAGAAGTCTACAAGACATTAGTACAGGTTAAACTACACAGACAGAAGTCTACAAGACATTAGTACAGGTTAAACTACACAGACAGAAGTCTACAAGACATTAGTACAGGTTAAACTACACAGACAGAAGTCTACAAGACATTAGTACAGGTTAAACTACACAGACAGAAGTCTACAAGACATTAGTACAGGTTAAACTATACAGACAGAAGTCAACAAGACATTAGTACAGGTTAAACTACACAGACAGAAGTCTACAAGACATTAGTACAGGTTAAACTATACAGACAGACAGCATTAGTACAGGTTAAACTACACAGACAGAAGTCTACAAGACATTAGTACAGGTTAAACTACACAGACAGAAGTCAACAAGACATTAGTACAGGTTAAACTACACAGACAGAAGTCAACAAGACATTAGTACAGGTTAAACTACACAGACAGAAGTCTACAAGACATTAGTACAGGTTAAACTACACACGTAGACAGAAGTCTACAAGACATTAGTACAGGTTAAACTACACACGTAGACAGAAGTCTACAAGACATTAGTACAGGTTAAACTATACAGACAGAAGTCTACAAGACATTAGTACAGGTTAAACTATACAGACAGAAGTCTACAAGACATTAGTACAGGTTAAACTACACAGACAGAAGTCTACAAGACATTAGTACAGGTTAAACTACACAGACAGAAGTCTACAAGACATTAGTACAGGTTAAACTACACAGACAGAAGTCTACAAGACATTAGTACAGGTTAAACTATACAGACAGAAGTCAACAAGACATTAGTACAGGTTATACTATACAGACAGAAGTCAACAAGACATTAGTACAGGTTATACTATACAGACAGAAGTCAACAAGACATTAGTACAGGTTAAACTACACAGACAGAAGTCAACAAGACATTAGTACAGGTTATACTATACAGACAGAAGTCAACAAGACATTAGTACAGGTTATACTATACAGACAGAAGTCAACAAGACACCACACAGACAGCTAGAGCAACAGACATGCTGTCCCTGTTTGCCATGCAGAGCCACAAGAAGCAGCAAAGCACCAGCATAACTACATGTCAAGCAGCATCCACATTCAGTACAATAAATCATGCAAGCATCCAAACACAGCCAAGCGACATCGGCCACAAGCCATCTTCTAACACCGTTTAACCACGCAAAACAGTAATAAGCCATAAAGAAAAGATAAAATAAGATACATCACTTGTGAGGGATGCGTTAATATAGGACAGGTTAATATGACGGTAAAAATAGTTCAAATACAAATTAGTTATTCATACATATCAAAGAAATGCAAGGAAAGCTAAGTTTGATACCTGGCAAGATATCAAAACATTAAACATGTTAGCAGGAGGTCAGCAGTACTAACAACAATAATATAAAAATTAATAGAGGTTGTTCACAAGTCTGACTATCCAAGAGCCAGGTCTTGAGACTTTGTGTAAAATTATGGTAGGTGGTGCAGTTTCTTATTTCATTTGGTAGAGTATTCCACCTATTAGAAGCTCTAACAGAAAAGCATGATTGACTAAAGGAACTGGACCTGTAAGGGGTTACACAGTCCCCTCTCAGAACAGACCGAGTGGTTCTATTCTTAGAGTTTTTTTGTTTAATAAAAGTATTGAGTGGTGGAGGAGCTTTGCCATTTAGGATCTTAAACATTAGACAGGTGTCATTGTATTTGATTTTCCCAACTAAGGATGTCATATTTGTTAAGAATTTTACAATAATGATAAGTATTGTGCTTTCTGTCTAGCACTTTAAGGGCCTGTTTATACAGAGAGAGAACAGGCTTTAGGGTGGTATCGTTTGCTTGCGTCCAGCTTGTCATACAATATAGTAGATGTATGAATAATCATTGAATTCAAATATAATATTGCTGCTGAAGTTGTTAGGCAGCTTCTTATATACCTAAAATTGGCAATATTGTATTTAGTTATTCAAATGACTTTTTCCACTTGTTTTTTGAAAGACAAGTTGGAATCAAGGATGATACCAAGATATTTGACATGAGAGACAACTTGAATATTCTCGCCAGACACATAGACTTTGTGCTCACAATCTGAAGCGGAGTGTTTCTTTGAAAAAAAACATACAAACAGTTTTGGTTACATTTAAACACAGGTGAGAGTTTTCAAGCCATGTAGTTCAATTTTCATTGCTGAATTAAGTTTAAGAGTTGCTTCTTGTTTGGTTTTTGCATGGACGTACAGTACAGGCCAAAAGTTTGGACACACCTTCTCATTGAATGCGTTTCCTTTTTATTTTCATGACTATTTACATTGTAGATTCTCACTGAAGGCATCAAAACTATGAATGAACACATATGGAATTATGTACTTAACAAAAAAGTGTGAAATAACTGAAAACATGTCTTATATTTTAGATTCTTCAAAGTAGCCACCCTTTGCTTTTTTTGATAACTCTGCAAACCCTTGGTGTTCTCTCAATGAGCTTCATGAGGTAGTCACCTGAAATGGTTTTACCTTCACAGGTGTGCTTTTTCAGATTACCTAGCCCCAACCTTATGTAACAGATTTTTTAAACATTTAATGTAAGTAACTGGTAAACAATGCTTATTACTTTTTAAAGGGCACACGTTTATAACTAATTTACACATACAGCCTGTTAATGCCATTTGTATGCTGTTACTGTCATTCTCTACAGGATGTTGTTCTTTGTTGTCACTGTCTGTTCAATTGTCTGTGTGTCTCTCTGTTGAGAGACACACTCTGTTGTCTAGTTCTCCATCTTTTCATCTGTTTTAACTCTCTAACACAGCTATTTTAATGTTTTTATGACTGTCTGTGATTATACTTCAGGGTTTTTACTTGCTCAGAATTGGCCTTTGGGGGAACACTAAAGCAGGGGGGGTCTGGGGGGGTAAAAGACTTCAATTCCTGCATTCTGATAAGTTTTTGGGCTCCAATTTATGGTAAAAACGTCTATATTTATGGCAAGGAAATCACAAAATTCTGGTGGCAGGTAACAATTTAAAATACAAAATATAATGGAATATTATTATATTCAGTAGTCCAGTAAGGGAGCTTTCACATCTGGGACATGGGCCGGATACGACTTGACCCCAAAGTCCAGTTGTTTAAATGTCAATGGTTACAACACTATCAAAATTCCACAACCAATAGAATGCCAGCTGTAGTGTTGACCAATGAAATGATCCCTGCCCCGTTAAAGGGTGCGTTAGTTTTATGTTAGAATGTCCGTTGCGGCCGGTGTTATAGCCCTACTGGTTTCTACACTAACTGGTGTTCTAGCCCTGCTGGTTTCTACACTAACTGGTGTTCTAGCCCTGCTGGTTTCTACACTAACTGGTTTCCGTATGTTGTGTTTACCTAACAGCTGCCGATGTGGTCCGCCTGTGTCACCAGATTCGTCACTTAATCACAAACATATTACTGGTGATTTTCAAATCGTTTCCCAGATCTACTGTCGCAAAAATGTTTGTCTAAGTAATCGCCACATCACAGCCACCTACAACAAACAAAAAAAGATCCTAAAAACAATATAATCATTCAAGTTCGGGTCGAGCTGGTTTCGATCTTGTGGCATAAATATAATAGTTAACACCTAAGTCGGCAGCTCTACACAGCGAGCTATCAAAGCTCTGAATGAAGCTGCTTCCAGTCACCTATCTATCAGCTACGTCATCACCCAGGTAACAACTTGATTTGAGCTGATCTAAAACAACTGGTTACCTGGGCTTAGTTGAGGAAATACCCGATGATAGTTTTCACGTTTCTTTCCTCACATCTACGGCCATATGGACTACTACTACTTCACCACAGCCACCTACTAAGCTACACATTGGGACTGATACATATGTTTTAACAGTAACGATAACTCGTGGTCTAATATTGTCGATATAGGCTACACAAGTGTTACCACAGAGTCACAGAAAAGTGGTAGTAGGCTGCATGACTCAGTTTGAATGCATGGTCTTCATGATTTACAGTCATCGTCTCTCCTTCTGTGTAACCTATATGGTATGGCATATAGTAGCCTAATATATACCTCAGAATTTGCAAAATAACGGCTTGTAATACAGTGTTAACCTACTTGAGTTTGGCCGCGAATTAACCAAGCATGTTAATGTGTCTCTAATCGAATCATTCATCCAAACTGATGTAAAGTTGTTCTGAAATCTAACTCCGACACAGCAAAGTAGCTATTAGTATTTTTTAATGAGCTTATTCATCTTTAGTGATATGAGTTTCTCTCTGGGTTTAACCCATTTTTATTTATTACAAGCCACTTCCAAAGCCACTTCCAAAAACTAATATAGGTTACATAATGTGATTGTGGACATTACGCTATAGCCTACATTTAAAAAAAGTTGATAGAGGAATCGCAACAGAGTCGGGTATAGCCTACGCCGAAGGGAGGCTACAATATTACAATAAGGAAATTATAGGCCTATTATTGTTTCAGATCAACCCAAAACAAAATGTTCCTTTGATGTTAGCAATCACTGGGAGGCGATTAAGGCCTATATACAGATCAACTTTCTTTTTCGCCTTTCTTGCAATTGTACTGATTCGTTATGAATGCGTTTTTGGAAGTGGCTTGTAATAATTAAGGCTATGAATGTGATGTTTCTCATGTTGTAATATGCTGGTGTTTTATTTTGTCCACAAGGGGCGCACTGGGTTAAACCCAGAGAGAAACTCCTATCACTAAAGATGAATAAGCTCATTAAAAAATATCAATAGCTACTTTGCTGTGTCGGAGTTAGATTTCAGAACAACTTTACATCAGTTTGGATGAATGATTCGATTAGAGACACATTAACATGCTTGGTTAATTCGCGGCCAAACTCAAGTAGGTTAACACTGTATTACAAGCCGTTGTTTTGCAAATTCTGAGGTATATATTAGGCTACTATATGCCATACCATATAGGTTACACAGAAGGAGAGACGATGACTGTAAATCATGAAGACCATGCATTCAAACTGAGTCATGCAGCCTACTACCACTTTTCTGTGAGTCGGTGGTAACAATTGTGTAGCCTATATCGACAATATTAGACCACGAGTTATCGTTACTGTTAAAACATATGTATCAGTCCCAATGTGTAGCTTAGTAGGTGGCTGTGGTGAAGTAGTAGTAGTCCATATGGCCGTAGATGTGAGGAAAGAAACGTGAAAACTACCATCGGGTATTTCCTCAACTAAGCCCAGGTAACCAGTTGTTTTAGATCAGCTCAAATCAAATTGTTACCTGGGTGATGACGTAGCTGATAGATAGGTGACTGGAAGCAGCTTCATTCAGAGCTTTGGTAGCTCACTGTGTAGAGCTGCCGACTCAGGTGTTAACTATTATATTTATGCCACAAGATCGAAACCAGCTCAACCCGAACTTGAATGATTATATTGTTTTTAGGATCTTTTTTTGTTTGTTGTAGGTGGCTGTGATGTGGCGATTACTTAGACAAACATTTTTGCGACAGTAGATCTGGGAAACGATTTGAAAATCACCAGTAATATGTTTGTGATTATGTGACGAATCTGGTGACACAGGCGGACCACATCGGCAGCTGTTAGGTAAACACAACATACGGAAACCAGTTAGTGTAGAAACCAGCAGGGCTAGAACACCAGTTAGTGTAGAAACCAGCAGGGCTAGAACACCAGTTAGTGTAGAAACCAGCAGGGCTAGAACACCGGCTCCTCTGTAACCATGGGTCTGTAACCCAAGTTTATTGACCCCCGCCGTCCATCGCTTTATTATTAGTATATGTCAACAATGTGCACAGAATGGTCGACGCTCTTTCACCTGCACCCATCAGGAAACGGGACAAAGCTTTGAAGTGGGACGTATCAAGTTACGTACACAACTATGAGGGTGAGTAACATAAATTAATAACATATTCAGGCTTCAAAGTTAACATTTTCGTCTAGCAGCCAAATGGCTAATGAATGTTCAAATATTACCAGCCATTCAATAGATTACCATTGGGTTTTTTGGCTGGTGAGTGAAGCAAATCTACCAGCCACTTGCATATTTCACCAGCATTTGGCTGGTAAACGGTGCTAATTTAGAACCCTGAACATATTAAACCAAACCTGCTCTTTGCTCTTGTTATAGACACACACAAATGCACGCACGCACACACAGAGAGACACACACACACACCGAAAATTTACTTACTTTTATCACCGAAACAATACGGCCGAAAATTTTGTGATGACGCAAACAGAAACCGCGACCTGCACGTGTGTCAGTACCCGATCCACCTGCAAAGCGTCTCCTAAGCAAAGAGGTTGAGACGGACCACGCAGTGAAAACAATGAAAAGTGCTCTTAGAGTCTGTCAGCACACGTTTCACTGAGATCTGTTCGGATCCTCTGCACTTCATCGCGACTGTACTTGATCTGCGTTATAAAGACCATTACTTGGATGCGGAAATAAAGCAGGGCGCACGAGAAATGATCCAGGCCGCCATGGAGACGGAGAACCCGCGAGGAGACGGAGACGGAGCGCGCACGGAGCAGCGCCCAGCGCAGGAGATCAGAGCGCAGAAACAAAGACTTGTCTCGCTGCACCAGATGAGGGGCATGCACCCTCGCTGTCTGATATGTTCAGTGAAATCCTGCAAGAAAGTGCCTCAAATAATAATAATAATAAAAATAGGTAAGCTATTCTGTTCTTAGGCTACTGTATACTGTATGTGACTATCAGATTGTAGCCATATTTCTGCTAGATATTTTTTTAATTAAACTTTAATATTAATTTATACAATTGCAATGCTTTGATTTTAGTAAAGTTAGTACACAGTCATAGCCATAAATGCAATGGTACTAATAATTGGCTTAATTTCTTTCGGTGTTTCGGTTTCGGTTTTCGGTCTTGGTTTCCTCAGACTCCATGTAAATAATCAGGACTTTTAGCGTGTATAGAGCCAGCATATCTCCACATGTAAATGGGTGAATTAAGGGTTAATTTCAACCAAACCAGAGTGGTGATTGTTGGAACAGTGGAAAGATGAACCAAGACGGCTTTTGATAGTTTTATTGTGTTTCTGTCCACTTTGAATGCAGTGTGTTTTACAATGATAAAAGTACTGATTATTTACATGGAGTCTGGTGGGCTTGGGAAGGCCTGTTAAAGAGCGAAGATTACAATAGATCTTATGAACAAATGCTTATTTCCATACATCCTATCGTCATATCGTTGCTGAGAGAAGAGATCCCAGGAAGGAGAGAAAGATCAACTGAAGGTTTAATGACCAAACCTGCTCTGTGTAGCCGAAGCTGAGGGTTGTAAACAGCGTCCAGTAGCTCCCGTTGTCGCTCGTTCTCCTCTTTTGAACGACAAAGTTCCTCCTCGTACTCTGCTATCGTTCTTTCAAACAGCCCAAATATCTCTTCAGCAGCCGCAGTTAGTCGCTGCTCCACCAACGCTCTCAGCATCTGGACTTTACACATTTTACCTCTTTCTCTACACAGCAAAGACACTCTGCTAACACTCCTTTCTGCTAGACGCCATCTTGTTCAAAGTGTGAAGTTAGCCGCAGTAAGACTACAGCTTCCGGTGCAGACTAGTTGCTGAGCTTCAAAATAAAAATCCGAAAGTGTTTTTCCAGAGAAAAGTTTTGTTTTTTAAGTATATGCGAGTTCAGTCAGTACTTTTGTAGCTTCTATGAATCTCTGTGGTTTGAAGTTTAGTTTTCTTTCCCTCGTTCCAGTTTGTACCTTCAGATATCAGATTTATTTTACTGTTTCATGATCATAATTTAATTCATTGCTGATATAAAACTCCCAACTTTTCACTTTATGTTTTGGTCCTGGGAGGGCAATTGGTTTTACAGTGAGGGCAAACAACACATGAAACAAAACAGAAATACAGTACAAAGTACATTAAGGGTGTCAAATGTGGCTAAAACTAACTACGGGAGGGCGCTATAGAGCCGACGGGCTACGCCCAAGCCGAATATATCAAATGGAAATAACTACTAGTGATAAGGCAGTGGAACAGAAGTCCAATGAAAGCAACACAGTGTTAGATACTCACATAATAATACACTACATTATCTGTCATTAGACCAAATTTAAACACCATTTAAGATAAGATAAGATAGACTTTATTAATCCCACACTGGGGAAATTCCTGTGCTACAGCAGCCCAAAAGAAAACAATGTACACACATCAGAATAACACAAATACACATTAAGTAGACATAGGAGAAACAATATACATAAAGTATAAGACATAGAAAAAATAGAGTTGACTCCAGGGCCGGATTGGGACTCATTTTCAGCCCTGGATTTTCATGCCTTAGACCGGCCCACTTTACTTCACGAATGACTATATTAAAAAAATGTAATCAAAACCTTAGTATATAAGTCTGCAATAGCGCCCTGTCCTCTACATCCTTGTAATTCGGTGTATTTTGTATATTGTATTTTATATCACTATTTCCAAGTGTTGCCTCACAATGTAGATTTATTAGAAAAGTTAACATCTTAACAACAACCCAATGATGTTGAACAATATCAGAATCTGTTTCTGTGCAAATAAGTAATCAGATTAAATAAAGAACAAGATACATTGTATTGCACTTTCTAATGACACCATAATCTATTTTTTCCTTTGAATAGGCCTAGTTAATACAACTTTCATAATGGGTCACAAGTAATATTTGGTCATAAAAAGTGATTATATTGTAGCTAATCCGATCATGTTTGCTTGTTCACACACACTGATACAACAGCTTACAGTAGATGTGCCATCCACACTGACAGCAGCTATCCCTAATGCACACTACTGGCTCTGCTTCTGACACTAAATCATATTTTATAAATTGTCGCAATACTCCGCACAAATCTCTCCTTTTACAAAGCTTTCTGATCAAGTCGAAGTCAGTGTCATTATGGTAGGTCCGAATCATCTGGCATCATTAATTATCCCAGGGCATTTTTCATATAGAGCAGGTCAACACCACACTCTTATTAATTCTTATAATACTCAGTCAATGATCAACCCTACCTGCCCAAACTGGAGTTCTGGGCTCATATAGCTGCTGCTTGGTAACCTTACTGGCTCTTCATTGTCACTGTTAGCAGCGAACTGGACTAGTAGGCCTACTAGCTGCTGCTGCGGAGCTACAAGAACAAGTTTGATTCATAAACATAGAAGCTGGTTTGCAGGCACTTCTCCTAACTAACTCAGCTTACCCATCTCAACGTCTTCATTTGGCGTTTTGCTAAAAAAGAAAAAAGTTCATCTGGCCGCGTCACTTTCTAGAGCTCTACTTTTAAAATTCACGCTTTTTCAGTGCCGTTTTTGCCTTCTATTACCCGTTTAAAACAGCGCTTTTTTGTTTCCGGTGGCATCCTCCAACAAGCACCAGTGACTTGTGTACGATGACGGTTAGTTTTTTAGCAAGGTGCTGCCGTCGGAGGACTCCGAACATAAATAGGTCATCATTAACCGCACTCTGCGAGTGGGCTGCATGAAAAAATAAATACTGTAAATACAAAAAGTGGGCTGCGAGTGCAGGCAGCATAGGGACAGCATCCATAATATTCAACTATGATTTCAACCCAGTGCCATACCTGAACACCGGCCCTCACAACCAAACAACCAGACCGGCCCACCGGGAATTCTCCCGGTGCTCCCGATTAGCCAATCCGGGCCTGGTTGACTCCCACGATTGTCCCGGGACAGTCAGACACTGTCCTTTGACTCCCATGACTGGACAGTGTCTGGGTGTGACAGTGACTGTCCTGGGACAGTGTCTGACTCCTCAGGACACTACTAACAGGACAGGACAGTTTTTTCTGCCACTGCCTCTCAACTAATGACAACAACACTGTCGGCGCGTCCACATGATACAAATCTTCCACGATCACTCGCTTTGTATAAAACAGTGGTCGGTGTACATCCTAGACATAGTTATGCCTGAGCTCTCTACAGCAAGGATTAACAAAGCCAAGTCATCGACTATAGACCTATGGAGAAACACAGCAGCACAGATAGCGGTCCTGGTGACCTCAACACCACAAGAGTTAGAGGGAAGGCAAGGTGTGATTTTTGTTTTCTTGTATATTGGTTTGTTTTTCCTCAAGACAGCAGAGGGTGGGGGTGGGTGAGGGTTTTGGTTCTTGTTCGATGGTATTTGTTTGTTCTGTATGTTGTAAGTTCAAAAATATAAAAATGCATTTGCGTGGCACTCAGACACTGCAAATCGTCACCAATGAAAATGGAACTTTCTGCTGAGTTCAATGATACCTCACACAATATTGTACATCAAACGGGTCATTAGTTCTAAAAGGGGGCGTGGCTAAATTGTCATTGGCCCTTGTCAATCGTGAGAAATTTCTGTCAGATAAGACAATGTACACTAAAGTTACAACAACGTCTTTGTTCATCGATAAATGCTCAAAATGGCCGCCATCGCCACGCCCACACCGTTGGACGAAAACTCAAGCTTTTAATAACTTTTCAGCTGTGTTCCTGCCCGGGGGGGAAGAGACGCTGCGGCCGGCCACGGAGATCTCCACTTCCCGCTGCCACTGGAGCTCAGATTGCTGGTCGAAGGCGGCATATATATATATCATAAAAGACATTCTCACCTGGGAAATGTTGTCCCTTGCTGTTTTTCTTTCGTTCGAACACCCATAAGCAGCACAAAAGTCCTAGCCTCGTGAGACCGTCCTGATCTCGCGAGCTCCAGTTTTCCACTCGCAGATCAGTCTGGCATCTTGAGATAGAGAAAATTTGGAGCCGTTAGCCAAACAACCGGGCCAATCAGCGTTGGTTTTGAGGTGGGTTAGGTGGTGATAGACAGATGGTTTATCCAATCAGCTAACCAGGATCTTCAGACAGCGGTAGCCACTCTAATGCTAATGCTTTTTTCCTCTTGGATCCTTCGTTTGGAATATGGTCCAGGAACCTGAAATGGGGCCTTTTATTCCTAAATTCTCGTTACACAAACGGAAAATCTCCTTTACCGACAGGCTGCTTGCTTGCTGAGCTAACGAGCTATGCTTTGCCTGCAGCAGCAGGGGTAGCCTGGCTTGTGGTTGTATTTTCATACGCTTCGTGGATCTGATTGGTTGATTTGGCCCGTCTATCACCAACATAGGTGATAGACAGATGGTTCATCCAATCAGCTAACCAGTATTTTCGCCCCTTCCCAAAAGTTCTCCAACGGAGTTCCCAGATGGATGTGCCGAGCTAATGCGAAGCGATCCATCTGGCGGAGTCAGGTTACAAAAGTCCAGCATATCCATATTGATTATTTTTTATTTGATTATTTTCTTCGTGTTTTTCCCCCTCCATGTCACAAACTCGAGATCTCGAGTTTAGTGTTTGTTACATGTTTTTTTTTCTTCGTCGCTACTCTGTATTGTTGCCCTACAAAATCACCACAGTAGTTGAGAATGATTTAGTATTTCTAAATAGGGATATTTATGTCCTCTTGTAAAAATTAGTCTTTTGTTCATCTCGCAATAAAAAAAATATCGCAATGTTAACTTTTTCCAATATCGTGCAGGCCTACTCAACAGTCCTCCACAGTCTTCTCAGTCAGCTTCTGTTTCCATCTGACCAACACATTTATGTGTTTTGACATCAGAACGCCAGGCAAATCTTTTGTTACAAACACTGCAGCTGAATCTTTTCTCTCCTGTGTGGACTGCCATGTGTGACCGTAAAGTTCCTCTCTGTGTAAAAGATTTCTTACAAACTGAGCAGCTGAAAGGTTTCTCTCCTGTGTGAGTTATCATGTGTCTCTTCAGGTCTTCACGTTCAGTGAAAGCTTTACCACACTCAGAGCAGCTGAAAGGTTTCTCTCCTGTGTGAGTCATCATGTGTCTCTTCAGGTGTCCACGTTCAGTGAAAGCTCTACCACACTCAGAGCAGCTAAAAGGTCTTTCTCCTGTGTGAGTTCTTATGTGGTTCTTCATGTGTGACTTGAAGCCAAATCTTTTCCCACACTCAGAGCAGCTGAATGTTTTCTTACTTGAATCATGTTTCAGAGAGTTTAAAGCTGACTGAGGTTCTCTGGTCTCCTTCCAATCAGCACTGTCATCAGTCTCAGGTTCAGAAGAGTCTCCAGTCTGGTCTTCAGTCTCTGGTTGTAAAAGTGGATGTGAGTTCCTGGCTGGTTCTGGTCCTCCACAGTCCTCTCCATCAGCTTCTGTTTCCATGTGTTGAGTTTGTCTCTGATGAAGCTGTGAGGACTGAGCTTCCTCTTCATCATCTTCACTCTTCACAGGGACAGGAGTGAATGGGAACTTGGTGATATCAGCCTCCTCCAGCCCTTGAAGCTGCTCTCCCTCCTGACTGCTCCACAGTTCCTCCTGTTCCTCTTTAATGTGTGGGGGGGGCTCTGGCTCCTGCTGGTCCACGCTGGAGCTACACTCCTGCTGTTCAGGGGGAACCTCTTCTTTAACCAGCAACAGCTTCTCAACATCTGCAGGAAACAGGAAACACACAGAGACATTACAGAGAAGTGTTATTGTTCATGTGGACAAAAATCCAAAGTGCTGGTACTCAGTACCAGTGAGTTCCGGCCTATTTCTGGCATTGCTCTGGTCAGGGCCAGTTGGAAATGGCCGTGGCTTATATCATGAGATTCATCTCCATTCAGGGAACACGTGGATATATATGTTTTTTGTTAAAGGTGTGATGTACGCTATGGGAGTTAAAGAGCAAAACGCATATTTTTGCTATAGCGCCACCTAGTGGCAGAAGTGTGTCCAAGGTTCCCCCTCGGGCTCGGACCCCTTATGAAATTTGAGATCTTGTCCTACCTTTCCACTGACATAAGATAAATCAATACCAGAGCTGGGTTAAAATAATCAACTCTCCATTTAAAGTATGTCTTTGTTTGAGTGACCCGATATTGATTAATAAAATCCAGAAATTAATATTATTATATTTGCTTTTTTAACCATGGATGTAGAAGTATAAAGTCACATAAAGTCACTTAGCGTGAAAGACGTATTGATGACAGTGTACATAGGAACTCAGATCTACTCTGTCAGTGATCGTTGGGAAGCTACCTGTGAGGAGAAAGCATGAAGGTGACACCGACTGGACCATTTGGGTTCCTACACACCAGGGGCGATTCTAGGATCAGACCTTTAGGGGGGCCGCTAATCTCTGAGCTAGCTACTGAACAACAATGTCGGCTAACGTTTGTTGACACTATGATGGAGCTAAACGTGACACTTTTTAAGTCTTAGTAATAGGGTTGGATATCGTTTGGGTTTTTTACCTGAACGGTGCCTGAAACGAAATATATATATTTATAATATACATAATATGAAATATAAAAAAGGAGCACAAAACGACAGTTGGCGACATTAAAGAACGCCTTGTTTATTGCTAATAAATAATAATAATGGTCAAAATTAAATGACTGATTAATTACATTACATTTCATTTAGCTGACGCTTTTATCCAAAGCAACTTACAATTGCTATGTATATCAGAGGTTGCACGCCTCTGGAGCAACTAGGGGTTAAGTGCCTTGCTCAGGGACACGTTGGTTGATGTATCGCAGTGGGAATCGAACCCGGGTCTCCAGCACCAAAGGCATTGTGTTCTATCCATTGCGCCATCACCATCATTAATAATTTAATAACAATAACTTATAACAATGACTTATTTCACCAGTACATTGCTGGTAAAAGACAAAATCAAGCACCAGATGGGAAAAGGATATTTTACAATAACTTTGAATGCACCACAAGGCTGGCGAGTTTCAAGTGAACGCACCGTCTGTCTTGTTTTTCTGACGTCAGCAGCTGCAGTCAGACTGTTAGGTCCCGTTGTTGGAATCCTCTACAGGGAAATACAGTCACACAGCTGTCAGCATTTTAACCATTGGGTTTAATCCAGCTACTAGCTAACGGTAACGTAGCGTCCCGTGCAGCGATGCTTCTGAAAAAAAAAAAAAATAAAACACTTATAGTGATCCATTATCTGTTCAAAACATATTCTATTAAAGAAAAGATAGAAAATAAATATTTGTGTGTGCTGTAAAGTGGTTAGAAAAAATGAAATCGGAATCGGCTGGCCTAACTCAAAGGGAATCGGCCTAGAGAGTTGTAATCGGTGCAGCTCTATTTAAAAATACAAAAATACACAGAGCTGAAGGCTCGTAGCCCCCACCGAGGGGAAACGCCATGTCACTACTGCACCTGGGTGGAACAAATCTCTTGACCGTGTCATGCTGTAAACTCAGATGGATTCTGATTGGCTATCAGTGTATCTCTCCTCCTAAAGGAAACGCTGTGATCCCGACGACATCGTTATAGCTGGTGTTGACGGCCCTTTAACAGACTAGATAGACCAAGAAGGCGGCGCGACCACATCTGTGTCTCTCCAGATTCTGCAAATTAGTGGTAATATGCTCGTTTATCGCAAGTATTTTCGGTAAAAACAGTTTAGCGTACTTGTACACCCGTCAGGAACTTTCAGGTGCATTCTGGGCGTGCTGGTCTTACAGGGAGGTGTGTGCAAATCCTCCATCATAACAGCAATACTCCAAGGTCCAAACGCGCCTGGTTTTTAAAGGGAATGGGAGATGATCTCTGATTGGTTGATTGCATGTTACGCCCAAAACTCACCTATAAATTAATGAAGACACTAAGTACAACCCTTTAGAACCATGAGATACCAGAGATAGACCTTTTAGTTAAAGCGTAAGATCCTTTTTTAAAACATAAAAACATCTGCACCAGACTCCATTAAAATAATCTGTAATTTTAGCATCGTAAAACACACTTCATTCAAAGTGGACAGAAACTAAATAAAACTATGAAAAGCCGTTTTGGGTCCTCTTTCCACTTTTCCAACAATCACCACTCTGGTTTGGTTGAAATAAAACACATATTTTACTGATTTACATGTGGAAATATGTTGGCTCTATACACGCTAAAAGTATTGTTTTTTTTAATGGAGTCTGGTGTGTTTAGCGCTAGCGACTTCAGAGCAGTTTCTGGTTAAACAGAAAGGTCTCAAAGAGGTTTTAAATGTCTCTCTGTAGGGATCCTTTCCATAATGTTGTCAGACACTTAGAATAATAATCTGAGTCTGTCAGTGGCAGTATCAGAACTTTAGTGAAGGTAAATACAAACTGGACAACTGCCTTATTAACTTACATTGTAGCTCGTTTCTCCGCTTGACCAGTAAGTGAATGTTAAATGAACATCCTGAGTTTCTAGAAGTAAAGGGACCAAACCTGCTCTGTGTAGCCGAAGCTGAGGGTTGTAAACAGCGTCCAGTAGCTCCCGTTGTCGCTCGTTCTCCTCTTTTGAACGACAAAGTTCCTCCTCGTACTCTGCTATCGTTCTTTCAAACAGCCCAAATATCTCTTCAGCAGCCGCAGTTAGTCGCTGCTCCACCAACGCTCTCAGCATCTGGACTTTACACATTTTACCTCTTTCTCTACACAGCAAAGACACTCTGTTAACACTCCTTTCCGCTAGACGCCATCTTGTTCAAAGTGTGAAGTCAGCCGCAGTGAAGACTACAGCTTCCGGTGCAGATCAGTTGCTGAGCTTCAAAATAAAAGTTTTTTTTTTTTTTAAGTATTTCAGTTCAGTTGTCAGTAATTTTGTAGCTTCTATGAAGCTCTGTGGTTTGAAGTTTAGTTTCTTTCCCGCGTCCCTGTTTGTACTTTCAGATATCAGCTTTATTTTACCGTTTTATGATCACAAGTTAATTCACTGCTGATATAAAACTCAACATTTTCCCAACTTGCCACTTTATTTTTTGGTCCTTGGAGGGCAATTGGTTTTACGGTGGGGGCAATCAACAAATGAATCAAAATATAGAAATACAGTACAAAGTACATTAAGGGCGCTATAGAGCCGACGGGCTCAATAATATTAAAGAGTTAAGCACTAAAGCAAAAAAAAAAAATGAAGAGCACAAAGCAACAGTCGGCAACATTAAAGTGTAACTCTCGCCAAAATGCAACCTAGGGTCTTTTTGTGAATGTACCCGAGTCAAACTTTTGTTTAAAAAGCAGAATTAGGACGGAAACACCACTTTTAAAGCGCCCATATTCTGCTCATTTTCAGGTTCATAACTGTATTTTAAGGTTGTACCAGAATAGGTTTACATAGTTTAATTTAAAAAAAACACCATATTTTAGTTGTACTGCACAGCTCTCTCTCACTGCTGCAGATCCTCTTTTCACCTGGTTTCTGTTTTAGCTACAGAGTGAGACCTCTTTTCATCTTCTTCTTCTGTACTATCTTTGATTGCACTCGCACATGCTCAGTAGTTCAGATGTAGATCATGTCAGCTAGCTAACTCTAGAGACAGTAAAAGAAAGCCTGTTTCTCCAACTTTGGTCAGTTACAAGGCAGGATCAGCTGGGAGACTTCTAAACGAGGGCGCACATGTAAGTAGTTCTTTTGTAGATTATGGTGAACTTGTGTGTGTTGTAGCGGTGCTTTGCTATTGAGAACGACGTAGCATGCTAGCGTTAGCATGCTAACCGTTAGCTACGAGCTAACGGTTGTGGTTAGCCAGCTCATTTCGGACTGTGACGCCGATTTTGAACAGCTCACCAGGAGACTGAAGGCAGGACACATTCAGAAACCGTATCTCACTCAGAACACCATGGATGGATTTTTTTCAAAGTGTGTATGTGTGTGGAAGCACCAGAGACACAAAAGAACACCCCAAATCCCAGAAAAAGTGATTTTTTCATAATATGGGCACTTTAAGATTTACCGTATTCTTGTTTTTGGGTCAAATGGCCTTTTGAATGGGAGTGCTAGGGGCACTACTATGAGCATCAAAACCACTATTTTTAAAACACTACAAACACTGAAACTTTACTTGAAGTATCACCAGGGGCTCTACACATGAACTCCAGCATTGAGAACATTGTTTGTGTTCACAGAGTTTACTAAAAAAGAAAGGTTTTGAACGACTTACTTTAGCAGTTGGTTTTTCCGGTCGCCGCCATCTCGCCAGTCAGAAAGAGTTTGTGAACACAAACAATGTTCTCAATGCTGAGTTCATGTGTAGAGCCCCTGGTGATACTTGGAGCTAAGTTTTATGTTGTGTCAAGCCTTCTTAGTGTTTTAAAAGTAGCAATTTTGATGTGATCATACTAGTGCCTCTAGCACTCCCATTCGAAAGGCCATGTGACCGAAAAACGAGAATACGGTGAATCTTAAAAGTGGCGTTTCCGTCCTAATTATGCTTTTAAACGAAAGTTTGACTCAGGAACATTCACAAAAAGACCCTAGGTTGTATTTTGGCGAGAGTTACGCTTTAACGAACGGTTGTTTTTTGTTAAGGCTATATGATCCAAATTACATGGTTTATTAAAAATGTAACCAAAACCAGAGTTACGCCATTAGTTGCAACCCTAAATACCAATAAGTTATTTCACCAGTAAATCATGTTTCAAAGAGTTTAAACCTGACTGATGACCAAAACATTCATGTGTTCCGCCCGTTGAATGTTAGGCAAATCTTTTGTGACAAACTCTGCAGCTGAATCGGTTCTCCCCTCTCTGGACTCTAGGGTGTTGTCTCAAATTTGTCTCGTTTGTGAAAATCTTGTCCAACTCAGAGCAGCTGTGACTTTTATCCCCTGTGGATACTCATATGTTTATTCACATGGGCTTTTTGAAAAAATCTTTGATCACAAACTGAGCAACTGAATGGTTTCTCTCCTGTGTGAGTTTGCAGGTGTCTCTTCAGATTTGACTTGAGGCTAAATCTTCTCCCACATCATCTCCCTGACTGCACCACAGTTCCTCCTGTTCCTCTTTAATGTGTGGGGGGGGGGCTCTGACTCCTGCTGGTCCACACTGGAGCTACACTCCTGCTGCTCAGGGGGAACCTCTTCTTTAACTACCAACAGCTGCAGGAAAAGGGAAACAAACACAAACAGAATTAAGACAGAAAAAAAAGGAGGTAGTTTGTATTATCTATAAGCCTATTCACACAGGATCAGTATCATCTGGGGACCTCATGTGATTTAGAAATGACCCCTCCCACATCTGAGATGCGTGTGGTGCATTCCCACATGATAAGCAAAGCCTTCTTTTACTTGAATTTACTGTGCCCGGAGGACGGCCAAAAATCGTGCCCACACAGCATCACCATCAGCCACGGGGAGCGCGTTGGCTCGGGATGGTGGTCTCCAGTCGGACAGCAGTCCAGACTAGGTTGGCCATGAAAGGAAAGGAAAGCCACAGAGGAAACAAAAACCTTCAAATTATATCCAGTGTTTCCCATACATAGGTTCTACTTGGGTGCACTGCCCAGGTAGATTGAGTCCCGACTAGGTAGATAAAATCAGAATTAGATTTTTTCACCCCCAATCAACAATGTGTATTTTTTTACAGCGCACACAGACCAGCGGCCTCCAGCCCCTCCCCCTTGTGAAGTGGCGCTCCTCGTGCATGACAATGTCAGCGCTTCACGTCAGGCTAGTAGCATGCTGCTGCTGGTTTTGGCGTGGGAATAACTGTATTAACAAACCGTAGAAACACCGCAGCCACACTGCCATTGTTACCCCTGTCCGCAGCAGTCTCCTTCATTCCATATCTTGTACAATGGAGCTAACCGGAGCTAACCACTAACGGAGCTAATCGTTGCTAACTGAGCCTTCGGTTGTCGTTCTCCATGCCTGAATCCATGTATTTATGGACTTAAGCCCGAATAAAACCCGAGATTTTATTAAGTTGGCTGTAAAAGTTTTAAACTACTTGTTTAAATGACAAAAATCATCAGATGAGGAGACAGTGTTGAGAGAAAAAAAAAAAAAAGAAGAGAGAGAGAGAGAGAGAGAGAATTTGGATTTTATATAAAGTTACAAGAAATTATTCATTAATTTGTGTACATGAAAGCGGGGGGGTATATATCCACTATTTCATATTTGTAAAAATCTGGGATGTAAAGGAAGATTTTTTACAATCTTATGAGTAGCTGGCGATTATTCTGTGCTTACCATCCACTACAATTAACCACAAAGTCACTTATATTTCTTATAGGAGTTACAAAACCATGTCAGACACAATCAGGGACATGTGATCAATAATCTTTCTATTTGTATCAAAGAAAGTCATTAGGAAACCTTTCTGACAATTAGAAATTTGTCAGTGACCCGGCCTGACATTTTAGGGGGTGAAATGCTTATTACAAAGGTCTTTTATTCAGGCATAAAAACATGCTGAGATGGCACGATATGTGTTTCTCATAGTTTAACCTGTCCTTCATATGGCTTAATGTTCAGATTTAAAAAGAAAAGTGGAAATGTACCTTTCTGGTAGAATGTGATGATGATGATCCTGTCTCTTGTGCCTCAGCTGCCATTGGACCTGACTCCTGCTACCGCTCCACTCCTGTGAGGGTGGTGTGGTGGAAGTTTTCTCGAAGCAGCAGAGTTTAGTAAATATCAATGATTAAAATGAAAACGAATAAAGACTGTTTGAGACTTAAACAAAAGTCTGGTCTTTGAGCATTTATTATATTTTGCAAAATAGAGGAATCCAGATTCACAGGTACAACTGAATGAGCATTTCTAACCTAAAATCTAAACATCAAAAAAAGTTAAACAAATGAGAAGCTAGAGTTTCTTAAAAAGAAACCACTAGGCTGAGAGTTCATGGCTGCAGCTGTCCCTCTTTGGTCTTTAAGAGTCTAAGAGGAAGGAACAGCATTTTGTGGAGGTTTAAAACAATCTTTAAAAACAAATGGTTAAAATCATTAATCAATAATGGTTAAAATAAAATTTGCCACCACAGTGGCAGTAGCTCAGTCAGTAGGGAGCTGGGGTCCAGTTTACCTCTTGGGCACTACAAAGGTCCTCTTGAGCAAGGCACCAAACCCCCAACTGCTCAGGGCACCTGTCTATGGGCAGACCCCAACTCTGACATCTCTCCATTTAGTGCCTGTATAGGTACTGAGCATGTGTGTGTGTGTAATTCAGGCCTGTTTGTAATGTGCATAATTATAACAACGGAGTGAAAACATTGCAATTTCCCTTGCGTATATATATTTATAATATATTTATAATAATTCAAAGTATAAATTATTATTATTATTATTATATATCCACCAGACCAGAACCACCACCACTGGACCCCACCACTAGCTGGCCTACTGCTTTCCACTGACGGACCCGCTCCTTCCCAGAGAAACCACCGGACCTGTTCTCCACCCTGGAAACCTGTACAAGTACTTGATACTTGAGTACTTTAAAGGTGCCCTGCCACACGTATTTGATGACTTTGTGGTAATGTATGAAGTTCTACCATGGACTCTGTAACATTTTTTGTGGAAAAAATGCCTTGGTTACCTTGTTTCAAGACATTCTAGCGTGGTATAGAAAGCCTGCAGGAAGACTCAGCTCGATTTCTGCCAGTTCTCATTAATATTCAACAAGCTAAGCGGTTTGAATCTGATTGGCTAACAGCTAGCCAATGAGAGCCTGGCTGTCAGAATCCTTTACCCAGCCCAACTGGGTGACCTCATGAATAGTAATGAGCTCAGGCAACATGATGTCAGACTGACCAGCTTTTGTGATTGGTCTGATTTCTCTGCTTAGTTCTATTCAGTGGCTAGAGCTGACAGAGGAGGTAGCAGTTCATTTTCACATTCACCACATAACACACACACATATGGACCTCACATATTTCAAAAAATGCAAGTAAAAACGGTTATGTATGGCAGGGCTCCTTCAAATAAAACCTGCTATTTTCACACTCTTGGCTCTACGTTCTGTCTGCATTTGGGTTCTGTTCATCATTCAAACCGAACAGTAACGTCAGTCCGACGGGGTTTGTCGATACGGGAAGTGAGGCTCTCCGTGTGTGGAAAAGTACCGTGAGACACAGTGATGCTTTTCCACGGGTAGTGAAGCTACAGTAGTCAGTGTTTTATGTTGGCTGCAAAGACAAACTAATCCCGGGCCATTTTTCACCGCAGAAAGCTAGGCTAAAGCTAATATACTTAGCATAAAGAAACAAGGCGTCTGTCACAACTAACGTTATGGTTCAGAGCCGCGACGCTGGAAACGTAACACTAATCTGCAACAGCAGTCTGTGTCTGATATAACGTCATTTACACTAATTTAAGTGTTCTTGGACACACAGATTGTTGCTAGTGTGTGACAGGCAGGCTCCGCATGCACAGCCAACCACCTATCACAATCAATGTTGATCAATTTATCAAACAAGCATGCATGCATTATTAGTATCATTCACTCTATCCTGGATTGATGGTATTATATGAATACAATGGTGTCATGCCAGTCAACCAGTGTATTTAACTACCTAATGTCCCTCTCCAAAATCTCTTCAGAAGAGTAGTCACAGCACTCTCTTGCTCTGGTGTTTGTAAAGTATTAAAGTAGAACGAAGAATGGTTCACATTAGAAAAGTTCCTACTTCATTTTTAATTTCTATGTAGATGCACTCCCATACAAAATCACCCCAGTAGTCAAGAATGATTTATTATTTCCAAATAGAGCTATTTATGTCATCTTGTAAAAATGACTTGCCTCTTCTCCTCCGGGAAAACACGGCCGCGTTGCGTTGTGGGAGGCGGGAGTAAAATGTAGGCTACATCGTACGTACAATTACTCACTTTAGCAGTGCATTGTAATTTGTTTTTAAATTCAACTTAAAAACTACTCGGTTACAAGTAAAAGTACAAAAGTAGTTGCATCAAAATAAACTTCAAGTACCAAAAGAAAGATGGTGCATTCAATAAGGTTCTTTATTTGGCATGTGCACAATAACCAAAAACACAAGTTAAAGCAAAATCTGAATATGAAAATACTCGGGCAAAGTACCTGAACAATGTGGGTGGCCGGGGTTACTGTAGAAAAGTCAAAAGTCATCTTTAAAAAACAAAAGAGCTTCAATAAAATTAAGACGGAGAAACAAGCTCAAATAATTTCTAATGAAGGAAGACACGGAGAAGATCAGATAATAAATCAAATATAGTTAAACAAGAAAAACAGCACATTAATGACAAGTTGTGCTTCTTATTTAAATGATGCAAGTTACAGAACATCACATTTCTTACTATTTCATTTAGTTTTTACATTTCTGAGACATTCTGGACTTTAGGCTGTTCTGGTTCCTCTCAGACTCAGGCTGCTTCCATATCTGGAGTTCGCTTCATTTGCTCCAACCAAAAGAAAAAGAAAAAATCCTCCATCGCAGTGTTTTTCAGCCGTTCGGTTTGCTCGGAGCACCCACGGAAAATACTGAGCACCCACGTGTGCCAGACTGCCAGTAGGCTACATTCATTTAAAATTAAACCTGTGATTGGTTATGTCGCTGTCAGTCCCCTGCTCCATATCCTATCCACCAATCACAGCATCTCTCGGATGAAAACGCCTCTTTAGTGACACCCCACACTATAAGGTGCCGTAGGTAGGATTTGCGAAGATCCAAGAAATTTGAACATCAACAACTTCTCAGTCCCGCTTCCCTTTCCACTGCCTCACACGTTTCACTATGTGTGACAATCACATGTTATAATAGACAATGGATGAAAATTAGCTATGGTGCTAACTCTAGCATATTTACATTGTGTACTTGTACTGATGTCCATAAATATGCAATGTCCCTATCTAAATAAACAATTAAATTAAATACAGTGTGTGCATGTGCATTAGGTAAATGGACTAAAAAGGACAGCTTTGTTATTAAAAATACAAAACCTAATGATGCAAGTGCATCGACGCCATCCACCACCAGGGCAGACAGGACGGCATTGATTCTTATTTTCCCACGAAGCTGATCGCGGTTACGTGTCGGTTAAACTTTTCACCTGTATTTGTGAGAAGTGGCGCTGTCCTGAGTTACTTTTTTTTATTTTTTATTTTTTTAAAAGGCGTGCCACCGTGAGCACCCATGGAGGAAAACATAAATCGGCGTCGTTCGGTTTTACTCTGTCCCAATACAACGCGTTCTTCTGAATGGGTCCGTATGATACAGTGTGAGAAGGAAGAGGAGCTAGTCTATGCCATCTGCTTGTGGATTTTGTTGTCACAGGTGGTGTTGACTACATCGGCTTCGCCCTTGACCCAATAGCGACAGCTCTTAGAGGGCAAAGCCTATACGAAATAGAACGAGAGTTACGTATTGTAACTCCAGATTCTATGAGTACAGGCGTAGCCCTCTAAGATCCGGGCCACCTGCTTCACTAACATTAGCTGAAGAAAAATGCTGATGTTGGGAGCAGATCTCTGGTCTCGCAGCTGTAATATACAGTGACTGTGGATGTAAGAGAGGCCCGTGCGGGGCGCTAGAGCGCAAAAGAAATCTTCACAACTGCGCATGCGATAAACCATGTGACGCCGGCTACGGTGCTCCGTGTGGTGCTCTGTGTGGTGCTCTGTCAGGTCAGCGGTAGTTGGTGGTTCAGTTACCCGAGAATAGGTGACTGTGAGCCGGGTGCAGAGCACCGCGAGCTGCCGGTCTTTTCGGGGGAGATTACGGTTAAGTTTAGGCACCAAAACGACTTTCTCTGTTCTTGTGTGTTTTGGAAAGTTGGAAGCTAATATGTCCATCAGAGCAGACATCTCTTTTCTATAAATATTACGAATTTTCCTGAAAATGTTCCAACTTTAAGATATTCGACTACATCTTGCTAAAATACCAGATGGTTTAGTCCCAAAAGGTGCAGTTCTTCCAGCAGTTTGTTTCTGTTGGAGGTCGGGTGGCTCGCCTGGGTGGAGTGCGCCCCATGTGCAGGATCTCTGTCTTTGCTGCAGCGGCCGCGGGTTCGATTCCGTCCCTTTGCTGTATGTCGTTCCATCTCTCTCTCCTTGCCTATCTAAGCTGTCCTGTCCAATAAAGGCTTGAAAACGGCCAAAAAATGATCTTAATAAAAAGAAGAGGAGATCTTGGTATGGTCTCTCTTATGAAGTTTTTTTCGACGTTTGTTTTTCACGTTTTTCAACATTTTCGTCCCTTTTTCCGACAAAAAGCAAAAGAGGGACCAAAACGTCTCGGTACACGTTTGGTATATATGCGTGTATGCATATATGCATATCAGAGTGTGAATGCCTTCAGACGAAGATCTGTGAGCCTGAGTCGGACCGGGTCCGGTTCTGAACCAGCTTCTGGATCATAAACCCGAGCTGCTGCAGCTCTGCTCTTACGAACTGCAGCTCCTGGATCTGCAGCTCCTGGGTCAGGTTCTGGTCCTGGTCCTGAAGCGGCTGGTCCGGGTTCTGGTTCTGCGGCGTCTGGTTGTGTTTCTGGTTCCGGTCCGTCTGGACTCTAGTAGATACAATAATAAATGTTAGACGCCCAGCACACCTTAAAGACAAGCTGGAAGGGTCAGCGTTGATTTGTCTTTTTATTCCTGCTGATTTAAGTTTGAAGAAACTATTTTACTTGTTTTGTTTTTACTTCTTCAGGAAGTAAACAACGACAGATTTTTTTCGTGATGTAAGTGAGATAGACGGATGAAAAGTAAGCCGAAAACAACAACATCCTGATGAGGAGATGTGAAAAGTCTGAAATCATGCTTTGTCTGGTCTGTCAGCAAGATGACAAGCAGAACAACTTTTAAAGTTTGGTCCATCAGGCCAAACATTCTACAATCATTTGTTCCAACATTTCTGATTCTTAGTGTCCATATACGCGTTGTTATCACGGATGGGATCGCCCCGCTTCCCAGCATTGCACGCTAATGAGCTCGCCCCCAGTTTCTCTCTACTGACCAATGACAAGCAAAGAAAACAGGCTCCGCCCTCCTACAACTGTGATGCCTGCAGCTGATTGGACAAACACGTCACGTGGGGGCTGGCTGCTCCCGGATTTCAAAACAGACCATAATGACGGCTCATTCGTAATACGATCTGGTATTTTACGAAAATAGTTCACCGAAAAGAGGCAGTGAGTCGAGCCGCCGCTCCTCATTTGCATAAAGTTGGCTGGATTCAACTTTATGCAAATGAGGAACGGGCGGCTCGGTGTGACGCCTCTCAAAAGCTGACGGAAATCCTTCAAACTGACCTTAGGTGATCTGAAATGAAGACAGATTCAGCAGCTGCACGGCCTATTTCTCTCTTAAAAATGTTTCAGAAACATATTTTTGTAAAATACCAGATTGTATTCCAAATGAGCCGTTCGTCCAATCAGCTGCAGCCATCGCTCCTCATTTGCATGAAGTTGGCTGGATTCAACTTTATGCAAATGAGGAGCGGGCGACACTCCTAGAATGCATTGCACGGCTGCTCCCATAGAAATGAATGGAAATTATGCTGACAATGGACACACACCTTCATTGTTTTTGATTATGGGAGTTTTTTTTATTTTATTTGTTTTACTTTTTCATCAATTGTAAATTAGGAAAGAGTGCTTTTAACTTTTATGCTACTGACAGACGGAACTGGCTTCAGGATTCTCGTTTCCATGGGGACGTTCAAAATGAAAATGTGTTACATAGGGACTGCTCTTGTTTTAAAATAGCCCTCTCATTCACATACTGTACATCAGAGAGTACGTTCACACGCACACCAATATCCACTATTATTCCGAATACTATATACAAAAAAATGAATATTATGAGGTGTTTACGTGGTTGCCAGTTGTTACATGTTACATGAACATACACCATTTTGGTTACATGTGGAATGAAGTCTGAGGCAAACCTTCAGTTTCCTCCACACTCCCCTTTGCAATTCATTGCTATATGGTATTAGGCCCGTTGGTACGCCACCAGAGCGCTGTGAAATGAACAGATCGTGCAGTGTCGTAAACGGGATTATCATCTGCGTATGTGCGAACATCTTGCGCATGTCGGATCATGCAGGCAGCACAGATTCACCACAGAGGCAACTTACTCCAGAGTCTGGGGGCTCCTACTGCAAAGGCACGGTCGCTCCTATCGAATGTTTATTGAATGCATTGGATGAGATAATGTATGCTTATGTTTCATGCATGTTTATTGTGCGTTTATGTGTGTTTATGTGCGATGCGTTGCTATTTTCTGTTCTTACCTGAGATACCAGCTATCGCTCAGGCCGTAGTCGAGCCCACACATCCCGAGCCGGGGCCACAGGCGGCGGGGCAGCCGCCTCTCCAGCATCAGAGTCGTAGCTACCACCTTCACAACATCAACACAGCTCGTTACCATGACACAGCAATGCACAGGAACATGATGATGTGTCTGTGTCTTTAGATGCAAGTCCAGAGAGACACAGCACATTTTAAAGGTCCCATATCATACTCATTTTCAGGTTCATATATATTTTTGGGTTTCTATTAGAACATGTTGACATGCTTTAATGTTCAAGATACACATTGTTCTTCTTAGACAGTCTGTCTGAATGTATTCCCCCTCTGTCTGAAAAACTCCGTTTTAGCACCTGTCTCTTTAAGCTCCCCCTCCTGAAAAAGCTCAGTCTGCTCTCATTGGTCAGCATTTACAGGGTCTTCTGCATACGCGCTCTTGGAGTTTCTCCACTCTCATTGCAGCCGGGGAATGACTGGAACAGCCCTGTAGCTGCAATTTTTGTGTGTGTGTGTCTGTGTGTGTGTGTGTGTGTGTGTGTGCGTCTGTGTACCTGAGTCCTCCACAGCTCGTCTCTCTCCTCGGCCACCCTCACTTGCGTTTCACACATCATGGCTATCAGTAGATTCACCAGAAGGACGAAGGCGAAGATAGTATAGGAGACCTGCACCACATATACGATCAAGGGGTGATGGGAAATTGAAGGTACCTATTCCATTCCTTCATTGTATATCCCATTTCAAACATTCCATTGTACCACTTTATCCTCCATCGCAACCCTATATCTTTCTGTATTTTCTGTCATATCATATATCCAATATCCAGTATGTCCATTAAATCAACTGTTGTCTCTCCAAGTCCACTCTACTGTTGTCCTCTCCACTACTTCTACTGTCCATCTCTCAATCTCTACTGTTGTCTCACATACCTATGTTCTCTCTACTGTCATCTCTCCTTACTGTTGTCTCTCATACTGTTTCTCTCACATATCTACTGTCATCTCTAACATACTACTGTTGTCTCTAAACATACTACTCTTAGTGTTCTACCTAACCTTCTCAGTCATCCTCCATGTGTTCCTGGCGGCTGTGCTTTCTGCATACTTGTTGTCACTTCACTGTCCACTCTGATCTGTTATTCTCCTGGGTCACATTACCTATTTCTGGTGTTTTCATTGTTCTCTTTTCTTTCCTGTTTGCTTTGTGTTTTCACTCCATGGTTCTTTCCTTAAAAAACAAAAACACAAAAAAAAAACAAACAAAAAAAAAAAAAAAAAACAAAAAAAAAAAAAAAAAAAAAAACAAAACAAACAAAAACAAAAAAAAAAAAAAAAAAAAAACCATCTCACTCCGTGTCTCATATTCCTACCTTCACTGTCTCTGTGCTCGTACATATTTTATTTTATATTTTCTCCTAACCTTCTGTGGCTTGACAATCAGGGTCTCATGTGTCTCATTCCATCGTCCACTACTGCCTCTACCACTACTGCTCTCTCTACAACACTCACTATTTGTCCCTCTACCTACTATTCTCTCTACATACTAACTCTACTGTTGTCTCTCTACATACTACTCTACATACTCTCTACTGTTGTCTCTCTACATACTACTCTACTACTGTCTCTCTACATATACTCTCTACTGTTGTCTCTCTACATACCTCTCTACTGCTGTCTCTCTACATACTCACTCTCTCTACTGCTGTCTCTCTACTACTTGTCTCTCTACATACTACTCTCTACTACTTGTCTCTCTACATACTACTCTCTACTGCTGTCTCTCTACATACTACTTATACTGTTGTCTCTCTACATACCTCTCTACTGTTGTCTCTCTACATACTACTCTCTACTGTTGTCTCTCTACATACTACTCTCTACTGCTGTCTCTCTACATACTAGTCTCTACTGTTGTCTCTCTACATACTACTCTCTACTGTTGTCTCTCTACATACTACTCTCTACATACTACTCTCTACTGTTGTCTCTCTACATACTACTCTCTACATACTACTCTCTACTGTTGTCTCTCTTCATACTACTCTCTACTGTTGTCTCTCTACATACTACTCTCTGCTGTCGTCTCTCTACATACTACTCTCTACTGTCATCTCTCTACATACTACTCTCTACTGTCGTCTCTCTACATACTACTCTCTACTGTTGTCTCTCTACATACTACTCTCTACATACTACTCTCTACTGTTGTCTCTCTACATACTACTCTCTACATACTACTCTCTACTGCTGTCTCTCTTCATACTACTCTCTACTGTTGTATCTCTTCACACTACTCTCTGCTGTCGTCTGTCTACATACTACTCTCTACTGTTGTCTCTCTACATACTACTCTCTACTGTCATCTCTCTACATACTACTCTTTACTGTCATCTCTCTTCATACTATTCTCTACTGTTGTCTCTGTTAATACTACGTCATCTTACAGCTGCTGCTCTGCCTGGTGCGTTTTACACACACGCTAAATGATACTTATTGCGTCGGTATCTGACGCTGAGAGACACTGACCAAGCGTCCATATTTTACGAGTTGGGAGTGAGAAAGGGTCACCGAGTCCTACCTTCTGTATCATGATGACATAGGGGCCGAACATTTCGAAACCTCGGGCGAAGTACAGGACGTTGGTCCAGCAGAGAACTAAACACAGCGCCATCACCTCCTTCTCCGCCTGCACCGAGCAGACTCTGAACACACAGAGTATTACCACCAGGCATGCGTAGCTGATGCTGGAAACAACACAGAAGTTACTGTCAGGGCTATTCCAGAACACACAGCCAAAACACACCGGGCGCAGAAGCGTCGCAAATAGCTGTGAAGCAGAGCCATTGTAATTTCGGCGCCCATGTTATCCAATCTGTCTGTTCATACCAGCTACAATCCGGCCTGCGCGCTACAGCACTCGTTTCGGCGTCTTTTCTATTTCCTCCACGAGCCGCGGGCGAATGTGTCGAGCCAGGCAGGTAATCAAATACAGGAAGACAACAGTGCAGCCGGATGCTTTAGAAAAATAAAACATATTTCAAAATAAAACACCTAGGATCATGGTGATTTTTGCAGTCTTGACTTCTCAGAAGTGTCTACAGCGAGACACGCGATCAGGCACACAGAGAGAGAAAGACACACACACACACACACACACACACACACACACACACACACACACACACACACACACACACACACACACAGCTTTGTGACTGGTCTGGAGAAATGCGAGTCTGGTATGAATGGCCAGGCACGCGATCAGGCACCAATCTACGCTTCACGGCTATTCGCGGCGCTTCAGCGTGCGGTGTGTTCTTGCTGTTACACTGCTGAGATGTGTTTTCCACTCACAAGATAACGTGGAAGGGGCCTCCCAGTGCTGTCTGGCCAAAATAGTGCTTTGCCCCCACTCTCAGCATGTCAGGGATCTGTTGGAAGAGGGAGTACAGCAGCGCTGGAATGTAACTAAGTACATTTACTCCAGTACTGTACTTCAGTCCAAATGTTGAGGTCCTTGTACTTTACTTGAGTCTTTTCTTTTCATGCCACTTTCTATTTCTACTCCGCTACATTTCAGAGAGAAATATTGGACTGTTTAGTCCACTACATTCATCTGTTACATTTTTAGTTACAAGTTACTTTACACAAAACACACAGTTTATAAAATCTGATGTCTGATTCTAAAGTAAACTAGTACCAGTCAAGTTTTGGACACACCTTCCCAGTCCAAAAGTGTGTCCAAACTGTTGACTGGTACGGCCCAGTGTTTAAGAAGATAAAGCATGTTTCATAGTCCCACCTCCAGCAACAGGATGACAACAGCTCCCAGGACGCTGATTATCTCCCCCACCAGCCGCAAGTGGTCCGCATGTGTCACGTAACTCTCCTGAGGCAGAGAGAGAGGAAATAGAAATACAAAAGGATAAAAAAAATCCTTCTCATTATTATTATTATTATTAGTAGTAGTAGTAGTAGTAGTAGCCTAGTAGTATTACGAAGATACTGTCGACGTGTGCTTTTGTCGGTGGGCCAGCAGCAGCTCCAAAAAATGTCAGCGCATATTTTCATATAGGTGTGATTTAATGAACTCACAATCACAATTTGGGAATCTGCATGGTTACTTTCTTGCCCAAAAATACATACTACATGTTTTTTTAAATATTTGAACTAATTGACAGCCATAGTCCTAATCAGTTTTTTACCTAATCCTCCGAGATTTTGAGCATCTTCACTAAATTTGGTACAGAAGATCTCTGGCATAAGCCGGAAAGACTTTCTATTACAGTTCAACTATAGTTGGAACTGAAAGTTAGCTCTAAAGCCATGAGCATGGCTCATAATGTATCAGTGCTCGAATTATCTTTTTGTCTTTAAGGGGGTCTCTCTATCTCATAAAAAAAGTTGGCACACCCCGCACATAGCCTTACAAGGCTATACAATTAAATAGCCTAGGTGCGAGTGGTGCTTTTGCGCAGTATATGCGCAAGGTAGGCCTATTCTATAACTGGACACACGCGCACAACAGACAGAGAGATTTTTTCTTACAGAAATGGATTCCTTATAATTAATTTCAACATATTATTGATTGTAATAGTCCATATTTCATTACACTATCACAATACAAAGAAATAGACTAAATGATTTAGTCTGAGTGTCATTCTCAATTTCACAATGAAATAAAATCATTTGAACCAGACCACCATCTCAGATATCCTCAGTGTCAAACACAATAATGCATGTAGTCTTTAACTTATACACAGGGGAAATGCACTAACTGGCAGAAGTTAGAAGCCTTTGCACAGCCAAACTATGTTCTAGTCTTATAACGTACACGTAGTGATAACAACACTTGGGTGTTCGGTCGTCTCGTGTGTTGAACCGTGGTAATAAATAGACGAACAATTTTGGAATTTGCACTGAGATGTTGTCGGGTAGCCTATTCACTGAATATTCCGCCATCAGAGATTGCATTGTATTGCTGACAGGTGTTTGAAAATATCTGGGAACTTTTCCGTAGCTCTGAATGACAGAGGATAGCTACAGATTTATTTATATTTAAGATGTATTGGTGGTATTTGGTGCTAAAAGCAAGGTGACTTCTTAGGACTTGCGAGTGCTGTCAAATCGACTGTATGCGGTTTGCTCACATAGCCTAGTGGTGTGGAGGTGAAGTGCAGTCATGCTGCGTTCATGAGTGTAGGGTATGCTCAGGTCTCCATCCCGTAGCCTATATTTAATATTTTTAATTTAACGTCTTTAATGGTAAGAGACCACAGGGATGGATAATGAGCATTGTTTAAGATTAAATTAAAATGCCACATATGGCAGACACCTTCAGATATGAGAGACCCCCTCAGATTTTTAAAATTGTTGCTTTCATGGGAGCCAGTCCTCACTCTATGGGAGCTCGGCTCCCTCTGGCTCCACGTAATTCGAGCACTGTATATATATATATATATATTATAAAATAAGCTATATCTCCTGAACGCTTTGAGTTATTACAGCCACATTTGGAGGATATGTGTAGAGATGATGATTGCGATTAATCGCAAGTTAACTAGGACACTCATGCGATCAATCACGCTTAAGATTTGAAGCGAGTGACAGCCCTGATTTACGCACATTAAGTGGTTTCTGGATCATGACGGTTTTGTCTTGGGTATTGTTGCTCACTGGAATGTCCATAATAGGGCGAAATACACAACACATTGTGAAGATCCAGATGTACAGGAGGTAGACAAACAGCAGGACCCTGACACAGAAAAACAGAGCGATAAAAAAACAGTGTTAAACAAGACTGGACATTTTGTACAGTTCAGATATTGGACTACAGATGTCAAACTTTACCTGAAGTAATGTTTTCCATACAGGTTCCACTTCAGGTTGACCAGCTGCCTCACAGGAGTCAGCTCCAGTATCCGTCTTGGCTGGTGAACAAAACAAAATTAGTTTTCAATTTCTCCTCAGCATCACATCAACGTACAGAAGGTAAAAGTTTTCGGGGCATCGTCGGCCAAAAGTTTAGGTCGTACATACGACTTGAATAGTATCTTCAATATAAACTTTTACTTCTTTATTTGGCTGTTTTGGGGTTGAGACGGCCGTGCTGAAGCGCTTAGTGTATGATACAAAGGGAATTGAAGGTTCAGGGAAATGCAGCATGAACAAAAGGTTTTAAAGTTTATGTTTGTGCTACATAGGAGGGGATACTAATCCTGGCCAAAACCTAAGTTTAAAGGAGCTGACAAACCAACCCGATTTTTGGCCGTCGACAGTCTGGCGAGGTCAGTTACTCGAGTCTGTTCGGTGTGGTCCGTGCCGTCGTCAGTTGGAGGAGCAATTGGCTTTAAAGGTCCCATGGCATGAAAATGTCACTTTATGAGATTTTTTAACATTAATGTGAGTTCCCCCAGCCTGCCTATGGTCCCCCAGTGGCTAGAAATGGTGATAGGTGTAAACCGAGCCCTGGGTATCCTGCTCTGCCTTTGAGAAAATGAAAGCTGAGATGGACCAATCAGGAATCTTCTCCTTATGAGGTCATAAGGGGAAAGGTTACCTCCCCTTTCTCTGCTTTGCCCGCCCAGAGAATTTAGCCCCCCCATGAGAGAGAGACATCATGGCTTTCAAACCAGCAGTTGGTCAAGGCCACACCCCCACGCTCCACCTTGCCCCCCCTCTCTCCTCCTCAATAGCTACAGACACAGAAATGGCCCATCCTAAGGAAAGCTCATTGTGGGACTGGGTCTGGCTTTGAAATTCGGGAGAAGCCAGACCCACGTGAGGAGTTTGTCCAATCAGCTGCCGGTTTTCATTTTTTTGGGCGACAATGTACATTAGCGCCGCCTGCTGTTATGGAGACGTATTACGTCAACGTACGTACGCTCAAGTCGGCGTCATTTCGGTGTGTTCGAGGCACTTTTTTCTCGGGGAGGCAGACAGTCCGACTGCCTTTTCTGCCAAAGGTCGGCCGTCGGGTTGGTGTGTCGGAGCCTTAAGTTTTACATATGACTTAAACTTAGGATTTGGGTGAGGATGCCTTTAGAGCTTCTGTATCGGCATCATTATTTCAGACCAGTCAGGGATTTACCAAAATACAGTGCATCCTGTATTGTACTCATAGAAATAAAATGGATAGAAAGGCCATTTCCATTCAAATCAACGTAACAGAATTGTCCTTGCAGCTGGGTCTAACGTTAGCGGTCCGCTGACCCGTTGCCGCTGGTTCTAACTGTCTCTCCTCCTCACTCCCTTTAGCTCCGAGAACGTCTCTCGACCTTCTTTGGGCCGCTCTCCTCCCAGCGAGCTGCGACACAGTTTACGGCCCTAATGGCGCAGTACAGTCACAGTGACAACTAACAACAATTGCCATTTTGTTGTGCCAATCAAATGACCACGCCAAACAGTTCAATGGACTTTCTATCCATTTGATTTCTACGATTGTACCTCTCTATGGGGAGAGACCACGATGAGCTCCAGCACTGACATGCTGTCGGCCCATGAGTCTATCTCCGTCAGGTCGTACAGCATGGAGGTCAGGGGGCCCATATTCCACTGGACCACACGCCTTTTATTGACCAGTTGCTGAAACACCTGAAAGAGACAGAAGGAAGCATGCCAGTGAGGATAAGATTAGTTGACAATAAACATGACATTTGTTAAGAGCAATTATTGAAGGGGCCACAAATGGTACAGCCAAAACTGTACTTGTAGAGCATATGTGTAGCTGTGGAACGCTGGCAAGGCTGTTTTACTGGATTCACTTTAAACATCGCCCAGTTCAGACCAAAGATTCCCGACGAGACAAAACCGTTTTAGAACGCCGCAGAGAACGTTTCAGTACTTTGAAACGGCCTGTCTCAGCTGGACTAAAACCAGCTGATGGTGTCACTGCAAATCAGCTGGTGGAGTCTCCAGAGGCTGGTTTTAGAACGTAAGCGACGTCTCCTGTTTCAACAGCCAATAGAGAAGTCAGCTGGTTGAGTCTCCGAGCTAGAGAGTAACTGAAGAGAGAGCCTAGAACAAAGCTGTGAATCAGAGAAATGAAACGTGTTTTTGCCGATTCATCACTAGAAATGTAACTGTAACAAGCATCTCACTATCACTAACGTTATCCACATTCATATTTAGACGCTACAAATTATATATCCAGCTACAAAAAGCCTGAAAGTCGTAAGTTAGGACGGAAGTACGAAGAGTCGTTGCTATGGAGTTGATACACCGTCTCGTCTCATTGGTGGGAACTGGCAGCTTTCACAATGCTGCAGACCGATGCGTTGCAAACAGCTGCAAGTTTAAACTTGTCTCGTCTCAAATCTTTGGTCCTAACTGGACTTTATAGAGATGAAGCTGAACTGAGAACAAGCTAACTAGCCAGCCGGACGGCCACTAAATTAGTAAAAATTAACAACTTAATGTTACGTTCACAAGCTCTTGTCACAGCGTAGAAAGCCCAGCGCTCTCTCAGATGACTGACAGCTCATCTCAACAAGTGTAGCATGAAGGCACGCTGGGTGGAAATAGCAAGCTAGCTAACTAACTATCCAACAAGCTACCATACAAGCTAAGTAACATTATAACCCCGTTTGCATTTTTATAGTTTTACAGTTTACACAATTATTTAAATAAATATTAATTACAAACCACACCGCGATTTCCGCCTATGCTCACCACAGTGTTTCCCTTTTTGGCAGCTAGTTTAAAAGTTGTAAGGCCTCGTTTGTTGGGCACCATGTCGAGTGGCACTGGCTGGTCCAGCTCGGCATCGCGTGCCATAATCAGGTCAAGAGCCTGGCACGCAATCGTCCTGTTGGGCTGCAAAACCAAAATGTGAAGCACTGTGTTACCTAGACAGAAAAACAAGAGAATACAAAAAGAGACAAGAAGAGAGAAAAGAAGGCCATTAATAATCAAAAGGCTGTACATCCGTTCAAACTTCTAACTTTCAGCTTTTTTTGTAGCTGGATTTCATTTGTTGTGTCTAAATCTGGGAGAGTCGGGGGTCTCCCTTCATCTCCATCATTTGGTGTAAGGTCATAAAACTCAGTCCCAGTCAGTCTTTCTCCCGTCTGGACGTTCAAACAAAATCAAACATGTTTGATATTATCCTAAGTTTGAAGTCTTGGTAGTGAAGTTAAATCATGTGAACATTGTCAACAACCAATGGGTGCGCTCCCTCCAGCACCAAACAGGAAGCAGCAAACGGCTGGAGACAGTGGTGTTTATGGTTGCTATGGCGCCGTGCTACACTAGACGCTAAGGAGGGAAAGTTTCTGGTTTTCAACCCTTCTGAAGCGAGTCATTCAATGGGAGCTTTACCAGCAGATAAAAGCAGACCTCCGGGTACTGGAGACATTCATCTGCATGTACGGCAGAACAGAACATAAGTCGGGGTTACCCCTACATACCGCGGTCATCCTGGACCCTGGTGCATTAGTCGGGGTTACCCCTACATACCGCGGTCATCCTGGACCCTGGTGCATTAGTCGGGGTTACCTCTAAATATCGCGGTCATCCTGGACCCTGGTGCATTAGTCGGGGTTACCCCTACATACCGCGGTCATCCTGGACCCTGGTGCATTAGTCAAGGTTACCTACATACCGCGGTCATCCTGGACCCTGGTGCATTAGTCGGGGTTACCTCTAAATATCGGGTCATCCTGGACCCTGGTGCATATGGGTTACCCCAAATATCGCGGCACTGGACTGGTGTTAGTCGGGTTACCCTAAATACCCGTATCCTGGACCGGTATGTGGCTAAAGAAGGGTTACCCCATACATCTGACCTGTTTAGTGTTACCCTAATAACTGATGGTCATTAGTCGGTTCAATCGGTCATCCTGGACCTGGTGCATTAGTCGGGTTACCCTAATACGCGGTATCTGGACCCTGGTGCATAATCGGGGTTACCCCTAAATACCGCGTTCATCCTGGACCCTGGTGCATTAGTCGGGGTTACCCCTACATACCGCGTTCATCCTGGACCCTGGTGCATTAGTCGGGGTTCCCCCTACATACCGCGTTCATCCTGGACCCTGGTGCATTAGTCGGGGTTCCCCCTACATACCGCGTTCATCCTGGAACCTGGTGCATTAGTCGGGGTTCCCCCTACGTACTGCGGTCATCCTGGGGTTCCCCCTACATACCGCGTTCATCCTGGACCCTGGTGCATTAGTCGGGGTTCCCCCTAAATACCGCGGTCATCCTGGACCCTGGTGCATTAGTCGGGGTTAACCCTACATACCGCGTTCATCCTGGACCCTGGTGCATTAGTCGGGGTTCCCCCTAAATACCGCGGTCATCCTGGACCCTGGTGCATTAGTCGGGGTTAACCCTACATACCGCGTTCATCCTGGACCCTGGTGCATTAGTCGGGGTTACCCCTACATACCGCGGTCATCCTGGACCCTGGTGCATTAGTCAAGGTTACCCCTACATACCGCGGTCATCCTGGACCCTGGTGCATTAGTCGGGGTTCCCTCTAAATATCGCGGTCATCCTGGACCCTGGTGCATTAGTCGGGGTTACCCCTAAATATCGCGGTCATCCTGGACCCTGGTGCATTAGTCGGGGTTCCCCTAAATATCGCGGTCATCCTGGACCCTGGTGCATTAGTCGGGGTTACCCCTAAATACCGCGGTCATCCTGGACCCTGGTGCATTAGTCGGGGTTACCCCTACATACTACCGGTCATCCTGGACCCTGGTGCATTAGTCGGGGTTCCCTCTAAATATCGCGGTCATCCTGGACCCTGGTGCATTAGTCGGGGTTACCCCTACATACCGCGGTCATCCTGGACCCTGGTGCATTAGTCGGGGTTACCCCTACATACCACGGTCATCCTGGGGTTACCCCTACATACCGCGGTCATCCTGGACCCTGGTGCATTAGTCGGGGTTCCCTCTAAATACCCCAGTCATCCTGGACCCTGGTGCATTAGTCAAGGTTACCCCTACATACCACGGTCATCCTGGACCCTGGTGCTTTAGTCGGGGTTACCCCTACATACCGCGGTCATCCTGGACCCTGGTGCATTAGTCGGGGTTACCCCTACATACCACGGTCATACTGGACCCTGGTGCATTAGTCGGGGTTCCCTCTAAATACCGCGGTCATCCTGGACCCTGGTGCATTAGTCGGGGTTACCCCTACATACCGCGGTCATCCTGGACCCTGGTGCATTAGTCGGGGTTACCCCTACATACCGCGGTCATCCTGGACCCTGGTGCATTAGTCGGGGTTACCCCTACATACCGCGGTCATCCTGGACCCTGGTGCATTAGTCGGGGTTACCCCTACATACCGCGGTCATCCTGGACCCTGGTGCATTAGTCGGGGTTACCCTACGCGTCTCCTGGACCCTGGTGCATTAGTCGGGGTTCCCTCTAAATATCGCGGTCATCCTGGACCCTGGTGCATTAGTCGGGGTTACCCCTAAATATCGCGGTCATCCTGGACCCTGGTGCATTAGTCGGGGTTACCCCTAAATACCGCGTTCATCCTGGACCCTGGTGCATTAGTCGGGGTTACCCCTACATACCGCGGTCATCCTGGACCCTGGTGCATTAGTCGGGGTTACCCCTACATACCGCGGTCATCCTGGACCCTGGTGCATTAGTCGGGGTTCCCTCTAAATATCGCGGTCATCCTGGACCCTGGTGCATTAGTCGGGGTTACCCCTACATACCGCGTTCATCCTGGACCCTGGTGCATTAGTCGGGGTTCCCTAAATATCGCGGTCATCCTGGACCCTGGTGCATTAGTCGGGGTTACCCCTAAATACCACGGTCATCCTGGACCCTGGTGCATTAGTCAAGGTTACCCCTACATACCGCGGTCATCCTGGACCCTGGTGCATTAGTCGGGGTTACCCCTACATACCGCGTTCATCCTGGACCCTGGTGCATTAGTCAAGGTTACCCCTACATACCGCGTTCATCCTGGACCCTGGTGCTGGCTCCTGCATCAATCAACATGGAGATAATGTCCTTGTTCCCAGCACACGCAGCAAAAGACAGGATGTGCTCACCTGTTGACCAAATGTACATTTTGAAACACCGTCTGTTTGTGTCACTTCGTACATGTACACATACAGACACACACACACACACACACACAAAACCCCACGCGCATGCATGCACACACACAGAGACACACACACACACGCACACACACAAAAAAACACACAGACACACACAAACACAAAAAACAGAGACACATACATTTTTGCATACACATTAATTAGGAGCAACTTGGGGTTCATTGTGGCTGCACTCTAAGAAATATCTGTTAGTATGTCTGTATGTTTTTTTTTGTTTTTGTCCCCCGTTTTCAGAAACTAACTGAGCCATTTTGTATGAGAGAATTTGAAATAACAGAAAACTTTCTTCTGTGTTTTAACTGTATCATACACACATCATTATCTGTTTTATCATTTTACCAGAGAGCGTTGGGACTTACCGTAGTATACGAGTCCTCCTCTCCTCTTCCTGAAGAACAGACCGGTGACTCGCGGTGCAGTCACGTCAGCCCCGCGACTGATCAGATGACGAACCAGGTTGATGTTCTGCGACAACACGGCGATGTGGAGAGGAGTGACACCTGAGACAGCGTAAATCAACTTTTCATTTCCCCGGCTGTGTAAGTGAGGCTCACATTTATTCCATGTGTGTCCCTTGACTGAACGATAGCTATAAATGTAGAGTTTTAAAAAACGTTCTAACTCCGCAACTATAACGACAGTGAGCGACAATGTCGTTGGCATCACTTAGCGGTCTACTGACCCACTGCAGCTGGGTCTAACGTTAGCGGTCTACTGACCCACTGCTGCTGGGTCTAACGTTAGCGGTCTGCTGACCCACTGCTGCTGGGTCTAACGGTAGCGGTCCTCTGACCCACTGCTGCTGGGTCTAACGTTAGCGGTCCTCTGACCCACTGCTGCTGGGTCTAACGGTAGCGGTCCTCTGACCCACTGCTGCTGGGTCTACGCGTTAACGTTACCCCACTGCTGCTGGGTCTAACGTTAGCGGTCTGCTGACCCACTGCAGCTGGGTCTAACGTTAGCGGTCCTCTGACCCACTGCTGCTGGGTCTAACGTTAGCGGTCCTCTGACCCACTGCTGCTGGGTCTAACGTTAGCGGTCCTCTGACCCACTGCTGCTGGGTCTAACGTTAGTGGTCCGCTGACCCACTGCTGCTGGGTCTAACGTTAGCGGTCCGCTGACCCACTGCTGCTGGGTCTAACGTTAGCGGTCCTCTGACCCACTGCTGCTGGGTCTAACGTTAGCGGTCCTCTGACCCACTGCTGCACCCACTGCTGCTGGGTCTAACGTTAGCGGTCTGCTGACCCACTGCTGCTGGGTCTAACGTTAGCGGTCTGCTGACCCACTGCTGCTGGGTCTAACGTTAGCGGTCTGCTGACCCACTGCTGCTGGGTCTAACGTTAGCGGTCTGCTGACCCACTGCTGCTGGGTCTAACGTTAGCGGTCTGCTGACCCACTGCTGCTGGGTCTAACGTTAGCGGTCTGCTGACCCACTGCTGCTGGGTCTAACGTTAGCGGTCTGCTGACCCACTGCTGCTGGGTCTAACGTTAGCGGTCCTCTGACCCACTGCTGCTGGGTCTAACGTTAGCGGTCTGCTGACCCACTGCTGCTGGGTCTAACGTTAGCGGTCTGCTGACCCACTGCAGCTGGGTCTAACGTTAGCGGTCCTCTGACCCACTGCTGCTGGGTCTAACGTTAGCGGTCCTCTGACCCACTGCTGCTGGGTCTAACGTTAGCGGTCTGCTGACCCACTGCTGCTGGGTCTAACGTTAGCGGTCTGCTGACCCACTGCTGCTGGGTCTAACGTTAGCGGTCCTCTGACCCACTGCTGCTGGGTCTAACGTTAGCGGTCCTCTGACCCACTGCTGCTGGGTCTAACGTTAGCGGTCTACTGACCCACTGCTGCTGGGTCTAACGTTAGCGGTCTGCTGACCCACTGCTGCTGGGTCTAACGTTAGCGGTCTGCTGACCCACTGCTGCTGGGTCTAACGCTAGCGGTCTGCTGACCCACTGCTGCTGGGTCTAACGTTAGCGGTCCTCTGACCCACTGCTGCTGGGTCTAACGTTAGCGGTCTGCTGACCCACTGCTGCTGGGTCTAACGTTAGACAGCTGCGACTGAGATTTATTATGATGGCGACGAAGCGTAGCGCCCCAACTCTAGCAAGACTCTCATGATTTCATTCCGATATTGGAAATTAGTCTGCATTAATTGGTCGGCATTAGTTGCCACTAGGGCTGAACGATACATCGAATTTTCATCGTCATCGCGATATGAACTTGCGCGTTGAACACATCGCAACAGACAGCCTGACACGATGAATAGACGGGTTTCCTGTTTACAAACATTACAGGGTGTGTGCGCATACCAGGGGCAGAAAGCCAGATTGGTGAGCTGGTCCGATAATGCAAACGCATTTTTGTCTCAGTGCACATTGTCTTAGTCCCTTCATTTCGTCATGGCATTTATATAACACATACTCTATGGTCTTACAAAGCTAACGTTTTTGACCGATTACAATTTAATCATTTATCGGTTTTTAATTTTGCAGTGTTACTGTGATATATATGTATGGCTATAATGATCATTTTAGGCTAATGTAATAGCCCGTGTTAGCAGCAGGGTTACTCCTGAGTGTACCCTTATGGTTGGTTTATGCCTTAAAATAATGGCCAGGATTTCTGGGAAAAGGTACGATATGTTTGTTTCAAAACATCACTGCAGGTTGATTGTTTTTAGCAGCAGAGGTTGACTGTGGGCGAGAGGGCGACACCACTGTCTTGGTTAGCTCGCCGAAGCTCTACTGCCACTGTCTCGGCAACGTTAGCTAATGTCCGCTAGCTAATGTAGGCTAACTATAGCCAGTTAGCTTTGTATGTAACTTAACAAAAACCCACCCATCTCAGAGGAGCGAAGCTTAATATTTCATTCAATAAAGTTATGTACAAAAGGAGCACTAACGCCACAGGTCTTATCTTGGCAACGTGGACGCAGATATAGTAAACTCCGAAGGCAGTCGTAATATTTACTTAGTAGGCTAGGCTAACGCTGTTGCGCTAACGTTAGAAAAACATCGGCGTAGCTTTAGCTAGCAGTCTAAACTTATCTCGAATCCAGACCTTTAACTGTCTATGGTCCAGACTCGAGTACCACAGCCCTGACAGGTAGATATCACTGAGCTGAACAACAACAAGCTGAAACTTTTCTGATTGATACAATGGGAGCCTGACTCTTGCATATGACCCCAGTCTGCCCCTTTTATGGCTTGAAGCCATAACCTCCGCCAGTTTTTGGCAAAAGCATGCTTCCCCCTAGGTGTGTTAAACATCAGGCACCCATCACTGGCCCTGTTGGTACAATTAACCACGCAACAACTCCTCGGCATTTTGACTTACGCTATGCCGCTACTACTAGCTAGCTACACAAAACACGTCTTCTCCCTTCCCCCGGTTGCGTGCACAAGCAGTGATGATGTTGCAGAGAAACCCATGTATATAGAGTAA